>NC_057800.1:739469092-739697390 GCF_018294505.1 Triticum aestivum
GCACAAGGCCTAATATGCAAGAACACTAGATGAAAAAAGGAGTCTCATACCTAGATTTTCACGAGATATCTTTTCCTTGATGGCCATCTTCACATAGACACTTGAAACATAGAAAGTGCATGACATGGTTGCATTTTATAGCATGACGGAAGATGTGCACTGCGAAGAGGATATGAGGTATGGGACTTAGGGACCTTCAGAGCTTCAATCTTGCCATGTTAGCAAAGTAGCGTTGGCGACTAATCGAGAATCTAGATTCTATTGTGTGCATGTGTCCTTGGCAAAAAATATCTTCCAGATGATGACATTTTGAAGGCTAGACCTAAGAGTGGATCTTCTTACACATGGCAAACGCATATTTACAAAAATTCAAACTTTCAAAAGGGGGTGTATTTGGAGAGTGGGTATTGGACATAACACAAATATATGGAATGACCCATGGGTTCTGTCAAGCAATGAATGGAAGATCATTACACCTAGACATCATAGAATGGTATCCAAAGTAGAAGAGATTATGGACCCACATAATGGATCATCGGACGGAGTGTTGATTAATGAAATGTTTATCCAATTAATGTTGACTACATACTACAGAGCCCACTAAATGGACTTGGTATCAATGGCTTTGTGTCATGGCATTACACTAAGTGTAGGACTTTTTCTTTCCGCTCAGCTTATCACAGCGAATGGAATCATATATTTGGTCATCGTTTTCATATGGAGAATGTACAAGGACCAGTAAACCCAAACCCTATTTGGCCGGCAATTTGGAAAATGATGGTTCCCGGTAAAATCAAAATTTTCCCGTGGAAGTATTACATGAGGTGGTCTTCAGTACAACCCCCCCTAAAACGTATAAAGGGTAGGGGCGGTCATTTTCACACGCCGTATAAAAATACCCGCCCGCCGTAGGCGCGCCCGCGTCGCCGTACGGCGCTGTCGCGTACGGCCGCCCGTACGCGCCCACGTCCGCATGCACGGGCGCCTGTAGGCGCCCACGTCCCGCATGCACGCCCCGCCCGCGTCCGCTGCGTACGCCCGAGTGATTAAAAAAAAAAACGATCGGCGAACCCTATCTTCAAGACGCCTCACCCGCCTCCTCTCGCGCCGCCGCCGCAGCCGCCATCTCCGGCAGTACCTGGCCGACGAAAAAAAACGCACGCGCTGTGCGCTACGCCGACAACCGCCTCGGTCGGGCAGACGCCTCCGCCGCCGGCAGCTCGTATTCAGGGACAACCACCTCATGTCTGACGAAGGCAACGAGGTACGCGAGGCGCTGGCATAGTAATTTAAGAACGGATTTGAATTGAAAAGATGTTACGTGATGTTTGAATGGATATTTGATTATATATGAACGTGTATAGATTGAGGCTGAAATAGGATATGATGGTGATGATGGCGGTAGCGAGGACGGATCATTGTCATTGGATGAAGACGAACATGACGGCGAAAATTATATGAGTTTGGATGAGTCTTACAGTGGCAATGTAAGTGGTCTGCATGTTCTCAACCATATTAAATACAAGCATTTGTGATGACAATAACATGTTCGACTGTGAACAGATAGGAGGGGATGATGACAATGAGGATATGGATGTAGATGATTCATATGCTGAAAGCGGAAGCCATGTAGGTTTAGAATTATGTAGGTTATTTTGAAGTGAAATTAAATACGCATCAAGTCTTACATATCATATTTACAATTTGCGCAGATGGAAGTGGAAGGGTACTATCAGTGGATTTTTTCCGATGATGCCAATGACAAAAACGATATCGATGCATCTTATAATGACAACTCGAGCAAAGTAAGTAGTGGAAAGTGAATACATATGATAGTCCTTATACAACTACTTACTGACATATACCGTTCATTGTATTTTTTTCAGGACGAGGATGGTGACGCGTGCGAAAACGACGATGATGCCGATGGTGATGAGTGCAATTTTGATACTGGGTACGATGAATACCAGCAAGAATCACTGGACAGGCATTGGACGGTGATGTCCACGACGTTCAGGACAGACGAGGAGGCATATGATTTCTATAACGACTATGCAAAAAAGCGAGGCTTCAGCATTAGGAGGGACAACTTGAAATATAGTAAGGGTATCGACACACGTAGGCGGTTGAGGAGGTTTCTCTGTTCAAGGTCTGGGAAACGACATGCCAAGTTTTGTACCCTGGAAGGGAAGAAGCGCAGGCTGAGAGCGGAGACTCGGTGCTATTGTGAGGCCCATCTAACTGTGAAGGTTGACAGAGAGCGCTCCATTTGGTATGTCAGCAGTTTCAGCGATGATCATAGTCACACTCTTGCTAGACCAGATGAAGTTATATATCTTCGATCTCATAATCAGATAAAGGAATACCAGAAGCTCGAGATCTTAGCAATGGCAGGTGCTGGGCTCAAAAAACATTGGATTTATGACAACTTCGTTAGTAGGTATGGATCATATGCACTCGCTGGTTTCGAGAGGAGGAAGCTTTATAACATGTGTTATAGGGAGAAAATGAAGTTGCTAGCAAAGGGTGATGCGGACACTGCAATTGGTATCATGATGACGAGAAAGACAAGGGATCCAAACTTTTTCTTTGAGCACACTGTCGACGCAGAAGGAAAGGTGAAGAACATGTTCTGGTGTGATTCTCAGTCACGTCGGGATTACCTTGACTTTGGTGATGTAATCGTCTAGCACTTACAAGATGAATAGGTACGGAATGCCATTCATACCTTTTGTTGGTCTAAACAATCATCGTTGCACCACTGTGTTCGATTGTGCAGTTGTGTCAGATGAGACGGAGGATACATACGTTTGGGTGTTGCATACCTTCTTAAGAGCTCATTGTCAAAAGAAGCCAAGGTCTGTAATTACTGACGGAGACGCAGCCATGATAAGGGCCGTCAGGAAGGTCCTTACTGACGTGTGGCATCGACTATCTTCGTGGCATATTGAGAAAAACATGCAGAAACACCTCCACCACAAGTCCCTTAAGGAGTTCAGGTCTCTTATTTATTATGCCACTACACATGATGAGTTTGAGGCGAGATGAGCAGCTTTTAGAGCTAAATGGGAGTCGGAGAAAACTGAAACATGGTTGTGTAGGATGTACCGGAAGAAAAGGCTATGGGCTGCGTCATATCTGACCGGTGGGTTCTTCCTTGGTATGCGGAGTAACCAGAGGAGCGAGAGTCTGAACTCTTGCCTTCATATGCATCTTGACTCTGGCATGACAATTGTTGATATGGTTGTGCATTATGAGAACTGCATTGTTCGGCTCCGTGAGAACGAGTCACACGACGACTGCCTGTCCAAACAGACACTCCCTGTAGCAGTACTTGACGACTTCAAATGCATTGAAAAAGTTGCTGCCCGTGAGTTCACTGCGGTGAACTTTTACCTCTTGCAGAAAGAAATGAAGAAGGCAGCGGATCTTGAGATCATAGATAGACTAAGTGGAGCCGTCAGTAGGAGATTCATAGTGGCATGGAAAAATAACAGGCAACTGAGATTCAAAGTGGACTATACACCTAGTAATTCAGAAGAAACAGTGAAGTGCAGTTGTGATAGTATGAAACGTAAAGGTCTTCCATGCAAGCATGTTCTTTATGTTTTAGCCAGGTTGAACATGCAGGACTTACCTAGGTGCTTAGTGCTGCGAAGATTCAGCAAGAATGCTAGAGGTGGACTGCCCGTGAAACGCACTAGCGATCTCTTCGCATGGGGATGGGCAGGTACCGAGGAGAGAACTAAATACAGTGAGTCGACTATTTTGTCTGCGGAAGCAAATCATGCGGCATGTCATAAACCATTTCTATTTGATAAACTGAAGGCTGCTCTGGAGGATGTGATAGCAAATAAGGATGTTCAGGAGGAAGATTACGTGAGACAGCATACAGTTGCACATGATGATGCTTTTGTGCCGAATCAAAATCATGTTTTTGTTGGTGATCCAGAAAAAATCAATACAAAAGGAGCACCGAAAGGGCAGAATAACAAAGGCCGTGGTAAGGAACCTGGCGTGACTACAAACGTTAGACCCAAAGGTTTTGATGAGAAACCTATATGTCTATGCGGTTTTTGCAGAGGAAATGGTCATTTCAAAAACAATTGTCCTCAGAATCCAAAGTATGTGCACACCATTTCATTAATGTTCTTTTCTTATTTAGTTAATACTTTACAAATTTTTGACGTATATTACAATCTTTCTATGCAGGAACATGGCATGATGATCATAGCAAAGAAATGTTTGAATAAAAAGAACAACTTTTGATTACAGTTGACGATTTATTTGGTTGTCTTAAAGAATAGTACTTACATATTTGTTTCGTTACATTGATACGGAAGACTTGTAATTACTGTTTACTTATGTCATATTTGTTGGCACTATACTCGTTGTTCTTAATATGATATGCGACATACAAATTTTACGTTATAATATGATATGCGTTATATAAATTCAACATGATATGTATTATATTATTTTTTTCGTATCAATATATAATTTTGTATATAAATCATGCATGTTGGGCGATCAGAGGCGCTGCACAGCCGCTGGTTGCTTTAATTATAAAAAAATTACGTTAACAGGCGCCCCGCGGACGGCGATCCCGAGGCGCTGCACAGCCGCCAGTAGGCACCGCGGGGGCGATCTCGAGGCTGACGCCGCCCTCGGGTGCAAAGGGGCGCACGCGGGACGAGGTAGAATCAGCCTCGGTGCCGGCAACGGCCAACCCTGGGGCGACGCGCGGCGCGCGCCCGCTGGCAGATGACGCGCCCCACGTGCGCCATGTAGCGCCAAACGTGCGGTGCGGGCGGCGCTCGCCTCTGAGATATCGTCATCATATATCGTCGGAGTATTTTAAAACCACAAATCGTATATTCGCGAGAACACTCATTGAACATAAATTATAAATAAAATAGTAAAATAAGAAATGATAAAATGTATTTTTAATAAATTTGCCAGGTAATATAAACTTGACATGCTAAAAATATTTGAAACTCACATAAAGAAATAAAGCATTCACACACAATTCTCAGTCATGAACAAATAATATTTCGACAATCACGTCGAATTGTCATATGATATTTTTATTTTTGTTTCTTCTTCGCAAGTCGAATTACTTTGTTCTTCACTTCTATAAGCTTATTTTTGGGGGACATAATAATTCCAGCTATCATTCTTTCTCTCGAACTATCAATAGATTCCTGAAAAGTAATAAAAATAATATTATTTTCATCACTTATATATGGTATAATGTACTAATTTTTCATACTTAAAATGTACCCACATGAGAAATAGGAGTAATAAATATTTCTCCGTCCCAGTATTAAAAACAGCGAAGAACGAATAGTCCACATGAGTTCCTGTGTTAAAAAAACATAAGTGCAATTTTGAAAGCGCGTTAAGTAAGATAGCACTTGACCAATTAATATATTTCAAAAGCACATGGTACATGTAACTCACCCATCTTCTTGTTGAGGCATGTCGTAGGGGACTATAGGCCATGCGGACACATCCGAGAACGACATAATAGCACTGTCATTTGCATCTTCAATATCTCCTGCAAGTTGCTCTCTCTGACAAAAAATATGAACACGTTGACTACATACGGTAAACAAATTATATGGTTAATTGTACATACATGAATACGCAACTTACAAAATTTTCAACGAATTTCCTGGTAGCTTCAGAGATATTTACTTCCCCCCTCAAAGAATCAAGAATTTGGAACTCTTTCTTTCTAGTGTGCAAAACACATATAATCCAATGGTTTTTATCCTTATTTAACGTAAAATAAGCCTATTTCATAACTTAAATATTGTTAATAAGCTCGGCTTTCACATAAGATAGTAATGAAAATACAATTCTGCAATACAAACGGTACCTTCGGTTTTGCAAAATATTCTGTCATGCATCTGTTGAGAGGTTCATTTGCATGTGCTAAACCTTCTGAATCGTCTACCGACTTCCCTCGTCTTAGTGACTTTGACCGAGTGTTCAATAACCAGTAAGATCTATATGTAGGTACAATATATCTGTCTTTGACGAGACTTGCATCCGATATGTACGTCGCATAAGCGTCAATTACCTGAAATAAATGAGTAAATTTAAGATGAATGCAATATACTTAACACATGACAATAAAAATACATACATCACCAGATATCCATGCATGGTTAAGTATCTGGCAAACTCGGTCCACAGAAAGTCCTTCATCTTTACCGTTGTTGAATATTTCATGATTCTTATGTTTTGGTGAGTGCTCGTACGCTTTTAGGTACTACATAGCGGCACGCACCATATCATACACAGAATGATCAAATTGAGGGGTTGTTTCATTAAACAGTTCTACAACACAAGTCAATAAAGTTAAAGTACAAATTTATACTACACAATTTCCAATAATATATTCATAGCATGTTTAACTTACTCGTTTTCGCGGAACGTTTCGCACGTTTTCTCGGAGTCTTTTTAACATAATGATCAGCGAATGGTGTGGATAGGGTTCCGCCGTGCGTGGCGGTATACGGCGCTGTAAAAGTAAAAAAAAATATTCGTTCGCCGTCTGGGCCCAGGCCCGATACCGCCGAACCTATAGCGCCCAACCTAATAGCGACGGCGGCCACCGCCGAACATGCTAATGTTTAGTCCCACATTGATTTTCGTCGTGCTAATTCACCTGTTTAAATGCCGTAGTCTGCTTGCAATGTCAAGTCCTCTAGTGTGGCGGTATCATTTAAGGAGGTTAACGTAAATTATGCTCTGGCACTCCATAATCATGGAGTGTCACAGCAATAATTCACTTTAATCTTTTTAAGTGAGTCCGTCCGCAATATGAGACTTTTTATTTTTTTGTTTATTTTGTATTATTTTTTCCACACGCCATAATGTTTTTTTGACACGCTACAGTGTGACACACAAGCACGTCTACAAAATTTTGGTTTGTTTCGACACTTGATGCATTTACTACGATTTTCTCCGTGAAAATATCCAGAAAACGTCTCCCGACGTGACGCGACTTCCGTTCGTACTCCGATTCCGTCGTAATTTGACGTGCGAGACCGTGGGGGTCACTTACACGCGTATGCAAAAGTTGGGTGCGTTTCGTTCATGTTGACATGTACTCACAGTACAAACCTGAGGTGTCGGTCTGGGGTGTGACATGCATTCAGTACGAGTTCTCTTTCGCAAAGCCATGAAACGTCGGGATTTTTTTTTGACACGCTATAGTGTGGCACACAAGCACGCCTGTAAAATTTGGGTGTGTTTCGACACTCGATGCATTTATTATGATTTTCTCCGTGAAAATACTCAGAAAACGTCTCCCGATGTGACGCGACTTTCGTTCGTACTCCGATTCCGTCGTAATCTGACGTGCGAGACCGTGGGGGTCACTCACACGCGCATGTAAAAGTTGGGTGCGTTTCGTCCATGTTGACATGTACTCACATTACAAACCTGAGGTGTCGGTCTGGGATGGGACATGCATTCAGTATGTGTTCTCTTTCGCAAAGCCATGAAACATCGGGATTTTTTTGACACGCTACAGTGTGGCACACAAGCACGCCTGCAAAATTTGGGTGTGTTTCGACACTCGATGCATTTATTACGATTTTCTCCGTGAAAATACCCAGAAAACGTCTCCCGACGTGACGCGACTTCCGTTCGTACTCCGATTCCGTCGTAATCTGACGTGCGAGACCGTCGGGGTCACTCACATGCGCATGCAAAAGTTGGGTGCGTTTCGTCCATGTTGACATGTACTCACAGTACAAACCTGAGGTGTCGGTCTGGGGTGTGACATGCATTCAGTACGAGTTATTTTTCGACATCCTTTAAATGAATCCAATTTTTTTCACAGTCTTGTACCATCATGAATAGGATGCATGACAAGTTTCATGGCTTTTTGCCATTTTATGAATTTTCTATAATTTTTTCGGTCGAAACACTTTAAATGCTGACCGGACGTGACGCAACGTGCTCTTCGTTTCGAAATACCATAAATTTTTGGATTATGTGTGGGAGTGGGCATACTAACTCAAATGCAAAATTTCAGGCCATTCTGAAGATGTCAAAAAATTAACCTTCTTCTCCGTAGACCGTTCGGGTAGGAGCAAAGGCCCTGTCCGAAAACGAGTTATTTTTCGACATCCTTCAAATGAACCTATTTTTTCCACAGTCTTGTACCATCATGAATAGGATGCATGACAAGTTTCGTGGCTTTTTGCCATTTTATGAATTTTCTATAATTTTTTCGGTCGAAACACTTTAAATGCTGACCGGACGTGACGCAACGTGCTCTTCGTATCGAAATACCATAAATTTTTGGATTATGTGTGGGAGTGGGCATAGTAACTGACATGCAAAATTTCAGGCCATTCTGAAGATGTCAAAAAATTGACCTTCTTAATATGATGCATGAATTTGAAACAACTAAAACGCTGACCGGACAAAAATATTACAAAACTTTATGTATTAATAAAACAAACTTTGCATAAAATGCTAAACTATCAAAAATAACATACATAATAATGATGTGATCTCAATTACAATGCACTAGCAGCACTACCGCAGCTGCCCGAATAGTGTAACACTGTCCGGGCAGCTGCGGCAGAGCTGCCCGGGCAATGCAAAGTCAAATCACATTATTACTATCTATCTTATCTGATAGGGTGCATGAATCCGCCTATATAAGCCGGTCTGGGCGACCTTCGGCGGGCGAGGTGGGACTAAACGAAACCATCCACCCCGCTCCTGCGCCCTCGACCGCTCGCAGGCGCGCCTTCCAGCGGCCCACTAGGCCTACTGAAATCGGCCCACCTCGCCAGTCAACGCGCAGTGCCGCGGCAGGCCGCTCGCACGCGCGCCTTACAGCGGCCCACCTCGCCAGTCAACACGTAGCGCCGCGGCAGGCCGCTCGCACCTTGCCTGCCGGAGCTCGCCCGCACCGGTTTAAATAGGTTTTTTTCATAGGTTTTTCAATTCAAGTTTAATTTTTATTTTATATTTTATTTTTACAGTACAATTTTTTTTAAAAAAATATATCTTCTAATTTGTTTTGCGAGTATTATGTCAATTTTTTATTGTTTGGTTTTATATTTACTTTTCTAGTTTACATAGGTTTTTTTCAATTCAAGTTATTTTTTTTTCTGAATTTTATTTTTTACAATACAATAGTTTTTTTAAAACATCTTCTAACTTGTTTTGCAAATATTATGTCAATTTTTTATTTTTTGGTTTTATATTTACTTTTCTAGTTTACATAGGTTTTTTTCAATTCAAGTTTAATTTTTTTCTGAATTTTATTTTTTACAATACAATAGTTTTTTAATAAATCTTCTAACTTGTTTTGCAAATATTATGTCAATTTTTTATTGTTTGGTTTTATATTTACTTTTCTAGTTTATTCTTTTCTCATTTTTTTACAATACAACTCTTTTTAAAACTAAAAATAACAGTATCGATTTCAACACTTGATTGTTCAACAACATTTAAAAACCATCCATTCAAACACTTGATATTTCATTAGAGTTTCATAGATATTTTACATAGTACTAGAAATAAAACTTAACTAAAGAACATTACGAAAATAATTAAACATTACTAAACGACATTTTCAAATAAACCCTAAACTACTCGTCCTCCACGCCGCCGAAGTCTGCCTCGTCATACAGGCCGTCGCCGTTATCGCTGTTGTCGCTGTTGCTGCTGCTGTCGTCGAGGGGCACCACGGGCACGGCCGGCGCAGCCATCGAGTCCTCGAGCGCGGCGTGGTACCCGGGAAAGTCCTCCGGGTCCTCTGGGTGGACGGCGCCCGGGGCGACCTGAAGGTACTCCTGAACGAGCGGCGGCGGCTGCGGCATGTTCTCCGACTCCCGGAGCGCCGTCAGGTAGCCCGGCATGTCGTCCGGGTCACCGGCCTCTGCCACCAGCCGCCTGTACTCCGCCACCAATGCCGGCTCTGGCTGCCGCAGCTCGGGCGGAGGGGCGCGGCTGGACCCTGCGCCGTTCCTGCCCGCAGTAAGGCTGGACCCGGCGTCGTTCCTGCCCGCCATACGGCGATCGCCGGGGCCGAGGTGGACAGCGCCGCGGTCACCGCCTGGGCCTCCGCGAGGCGGGGCGGGGGCGGGTGCATGGTGCCGACGTCGAGGCGGGCGCGGGTCGAGTGCGCCTCACCGCGGCGGTACAGCTGAAAGCCGTCCCCCGACGGAGCAGGCAGGACGCCGGCGACCGCCTGCGCGCGGTACGGCGCGACCACCTCCTCGAAGGTGCGGCCGTCCCAGAGCTGATGCCGCCGCGCGTGGTTGTGCTTCGTGGGCGGGCGTGGGCCGGCATAGGCGTGGAGACGCCGCAGCTGATCGTCGGCGAGGCGGTCCGCCCAGCCGGGGTTGTTGGGGGCGTACTGGGGGTCGGCGAGCTCCTCCGGAGACAGGCGAGCCCTGTACAGGTCGACGGCGCGGGCGCAGAGGTGGGTGCCGACCTCGGGCACCGGCGCAACAGGGACGCCGTCGACGCTCAGGCGCCACCTCGCCGACAGGCGCACGTCGGGCGCGGCCGGGATGCCGAAGTGGGTGAGCTCCTCCGCCTCCTCCATCGTCAAGTTGGGGCGGGTCATCGTCGGCGAGAGGGAGAGGCACGGCGCGCGAGGTGGTGAAGGGCGCAAGAGGAGGACGCATGCGACATGGGGAGAAGGAGAGGCGAGGCGAGGGCGGTGTGCGAGCCGACGGAGGGCGCGAGGCGCTTTTTATAGGGCATAGTGGTGGGTGGGGCGGGGGTGCCGGCGATCAATGCCGGTGGGCAGCCGAGCGGTCAAGGGCGCAGAAGGGCAGGCGGCGGCGTGCGAATCGGTGCCGACGATTAATGAGGGCGGCGTGCGCGGGCGGTCAAGCGGTGGCGTGCGCAGGCGCGCTGCAGGCGGTGGCGTGTGAATCCGCGCCGCCCGCGGACCGACGCCGGCGACGGGACGCCTCACTGCGCCGGCGTTAATGGTTCGCCTAATCCGCGCCGAATTAACGGATTAGGTTTAGTACGCGTGGGCCCGCCCTCCTCCTCACGCGGCGTACACCGCCCGCGTACGGGCGTAGAGCAGGCCGTACGGGCACACGCCTCGCTACGCCCGCGGTACGCCGCGGTACGCCTCCCCCACCTTAATTTCCCATCCTACCCCTACTCACTTATTCTCACGAAAAGGTATCTTTTAATCTGGACCGTTCATGTGTCCAGGGGTTGTACCGAAGAAGAAGTGGTATTACATGGAATCCTTCCATGCATGTTTAAGTTGACGAACAGACATGTGATGACCCAAACTCATTGCCTGGTTTGTAAGGTGGGAGCCGAGAATATTCGACACTACTTATTTAGGTGCAAGTGTGTCAGATAAATCCAGAAGCAGCCGCGTCTTCTTGAGTTAATTCACGAAGCGGCGGGCATGGTTTTGCGTCCTGGCGGGAGCTAGACTTTTCCCGCCACTAATGCGAGCCCAACTATCAGCCTTTTCCCAGTAGTGACAATAGGCTCAACACTCGTGCTATACTTCAAAGGAAGACCTTGTGTCTACCCAACTACTCATGTGTTATGTGTGGCATGCAGAATCTTGAAACCAGGGATAACCTCTTTTTCCACTGCTCGTTTGCTAAGCTCTGTTGTACTTATCTCATTCGAAGTTGGTCTCCGACTTTCACTGGAATTCAGGATGAAATTGCTCACTTAAAGACTTTACTAGGGGTTCCTTTCAGCCTAGAAACTGTAATTCTTGCCTCTTGGGCTATTTGGCTTACCCGGAATTGTGTCATCTTCAATGGCAGCATTACCCCTAGTCTTTCCAGATGTCGACAACGTTTCAAGGAGGAGATCAAATGGCTTAAATACCGAGCAGCTACAAGGAAGGACTATCCAACCTTCGAAGCCTAGGCTAAAGCTTTTAGATAGCTCCCCTCATGGGCCTTTGGTCCTTGCTGTTGTATTGTATTTTCTTCTTCTTCTCCCTAGGGCATCTTAGCTTTTCTTTTCTTGTGTATAGCCATTTCTTTCTTTGTTTCTCTTTTTTATTTTATTTTATGTTGTATTCTTGTTTGAAAATTAATAAAAATACTCAGCAGAGTCTTGCTGTGTCACCCCTAAAAAAACACTTGTGTACATGAGGATGGTAAAGAATCTGTTACCGTTTCAAAAAACCTCGTGATCTGTTTCACTGGAGGGAGACTCCGAAGACACGGATCCTACAATGGAAAAGCTCAGTGCATGATGATGATTCTGATGTGGCCAATCAATGGTCACCACCAGTCACCACCGAGTGCAGGAGTATGAAAACTGAATGCAGATGCATCATTCATCAAAGACGCAGGCCATTCAAGTTATAGTGTCGGAATAGTTGTCAGGAATCATGATGGAATGTTGCGCTGTCAGTCTGCAGGAGTTTGTTCATTGTCAGGAAGTTGAGGAGGCTGAGGCGCTGGCTGTGCAAATCGGGTTGACAGAATTGAAGCGGAGTCTAACAAGGCCCTCTCTGCATTGAGTCTGACTGCTCCCAAGTGTTAAGGAGCAATAACAAGTTGGCTCACGAATTGGCCGCGCATGCAAGGAAGCATGGGGATCTGGTCATCTGGTGCTTCTTGCTAACGTCCCCACTGAGTTGAGAGCTTTACTATTGAAAGACTATAATAAGCCTAGTATGGCTCCTTAACACTTGGCTTTGTGCCTTTGCCTCAAAAAAGAAAAAAACTACATTCAGTCATCGTATGAGCTTTCTAACATTTGTCTGTGAACAGCAATCCATCAAGCCCGCCATCTCGTGAGAAAGCTCCTACCTCACCGATCAATCCTCCAAGATTGTTGTTTTTCTATAACAAGGAAGGAAAATATTAGAGTCGATTACACCACTAGTGCCAGAACTTGGCATAAAAGTTCACTTTAGTGCTAGAACTTGTGGTGTACATATAAGTGGTTCAAGAACTTGGTTTGACGGTGCAAATACAGCGTTGTATACGCCTGCGGAGCGCCAGTTTGGTGTAGGGCCCGCTGCGAATGACAGGAGAGAGGGAGGGCAGGGCGTGTGGCCTGTCTTTTGCGAAAAGCCTCTCGATATTTTTTTCTTAATGAAAATGTCCCTCAAGAGAAATTGTACATAAAGAAAATAAAGCTACTCGTTCAAAGCTATAGGTCACCTGCGCTGGTGGCTAGCCAGCACACCAATTTGGATTTGATGTCAGTATAGATACATAGGCTTTATATACTTTAGGCTTAACCATATAAATTAAGAAATTTAGTCCAAACAACAAAATACGGCAGGTTACATAGCCAGGCATACCACCCCAACACAAGACGTCCAAAGTATAATTACACTTTGCATAATTTAAAAAATTCGTGTCATTTAAAAAATAATTCATGCGTTATTTTAAAACATATTCATACAAATTAAAAATATTTGTGAAATATAAAATCTGTAAGATTTAAATAGTACAAATTTCAGAATCTGCAATCTGATGGCACACTAGGCTCATATTTATTTTCCATACATATTATATATTTATTTTTAATTAAAAATACGTAAATAATGTTTTCAGAAAACAGAAAAAAATATTAAAACATGTTAAATCTTTCTAAAACAACCTAAAATTTTCTTAAATCATGATCACTTTTATATACTACATGAGTATGATACTAAAAATCAGGAAAAAATTCAACATTTATAAAAATGTATTTAATATAAAAAAGTTCTAGAACTAAGTAAAATATTTTCTTAAAATGTGAACAGTTTTTAAAATCATAGTTTTTTAAAAATCATAAGTTAATTATATGGGTTTTGTTAAATTAGTATGTGGATATGTTTTTATGGGTTTTTTTGTTAAAAAAATCATAATTTAACCACCCCAGGCACTTACTTACCCTAAGGTTCCTGGTTTGGATTACCGAGCATGCACTGATTTTTGAGATTAAAATTGTTCAGCCAATTGTTTTTTGAGAAATGTTCAGTCAAAATATCTAAAGGATATGTATCCTCACGTGACAAAAGGCCGTCTAGGTGGGCTGGCAATCCGCAGGTCGCTGGTTTGAACCTCCAGTGGACCAATTTATTTTCTGTACTTTTTCATAAGAGAAAAATTAAGTGTTGAGGGGCCTTCCACAAAAGAAAAACAAGCCGTGCTGGCATGCATAGTCAACACCGCAGGCGTATGAAAGACCGTATTTGCACCATCAGGCCAAGTAATGAGCCGGATCGCAAATGAGTATTTCCATAACATTTTTGGTGCGGATTCTACCCTGAATGCATCCGAAGTAGTAAGCTTGTTTGACCGAGTGGTCACACCGGCGGATAATGACAGGCTGTGTGCACCGTTTACAAATAAGGAGATATCGGATGCTTTGTTCCAAATTGGGCCATTGAAGGCGCCTGGCCCGGACGGGTTTCCCGCTCGGTTTTTCCAACGCAATTGGAGCACGGTGAAGGAGGGAGTGCTGGCTGCAGTTAGGGATTTTTTCAGTACGGGTGTCTTGCCTGAGGGTGCTAATGATACATCCATTGTTCTTATCCCAAAAACATTTAATCCCTCAAAGATGTCCGATTATAGGCCCATAAGTCTATGTAATGTCACATACAAGATAATTTCAAAGTGCCTTGTTAACAGATTAAGACCCCTGCTGGATGATATAATATCGATTGAACAAAGTGCCTTTATACCAGGCAGGATGATTACAGACAATGCGTTGGTTGCTTTTGAGTGTTCACATTATATTAAACAAGAGAAGGATCCTTCAAAGAGTTTTTGTGCATATAAGCTGGACTTGTCCAAGGCTTATGACAGAGTTGATTGGGCGTTCTTGAAGCAGGTGATGCAAAGGTTAGGGTTCTCTCATCGATGGATTGAATGGATAATGGCATGTGTCACATCGGTGAGGTATTCAATAAAATTAAATGGAACTCTCCTGGATTCATTTGCACCGTCACGTGGGCTACGGCAAGGAGACCCACTCTCCCCGTTCTTATTCTTATTTGTGGCAGATGGACTTTCAGCTATTTTGAAGAGCAAGGTGCAAGTTGGCGATATAGTTCCAGTGAAAACTTGCAGGAGAGCACCGGGCATATCCCATTTGCTGTTTGCAGATGATACCATGTTGTTTTTTCAGGCATCAAGGGATCATGCGGAGCAGGTTAAAGCAGCTTTGGATCTATATAGCGCGGCCACGGGACAAAGCTTGAACTATGACAAATGCTCGATATTTTTTGGTGAGGCGTGCCCGGTCTTGATTCAGGAGCAGGTCAGAGACGTTCTAAAAGTCACAAGTTTGGTTTTTGAGGAGAAGTATTTGGGTCTTCCCACACCTGAGGGACGAATGTCGAAAGGTAAGTTTCAGAATCTTCAAACAAGCCTTACCAAAAGACTTGTCCAGTGGGGAGATGGATTTTTGGCTCAGCCGGGGAGAGAGGTGCTTATTAAGTCTGCCGCGCAAGCTCTACCCACATATATAATGGGTGTGTTCAAGCTACCTTTTTCGGTGTGCGACGATCTCACTAGAATGGTGAGGAATTTTTATTGGGGATCGGAGAAAGGGAAGAGGAAGGTTCATTGGAAGGGATGGGGTCATCTTATGCAGCCAAAGGAAAGAGGTGGGATTGGTTTCCGAGATTTTCGCTTATTTAACCAAGCCCTTCTGGCTCGTCAGGCGTGGAGATTGATTACAAGGCCTGACAGTTTGTGTGCTCGTTTGCTCAAGTCCAAGTATTATCCGGTTGGTAAGCTAGAAGATACGATGTTTGCTAGTAATGCCTCATCGTCTTGGTTGGCTATTAGTCATGGTTTAGAGTTATTGAAGAAAGGTTTAATTTGGAGAATAGGCAATGGGAGAAGTATTCGGGTGTGGCGGGATAGCTGGATTCCACGTCCCTTATCGTATAAACCGATCACACGGCAAGGTGTTTGCCGCATTCGATATGTATCTGATCTTTTGAACGACAACGGCTCTTGGAAAATTCAAAATCTGAACCAATACTTCATGCAAGCTGATGTGGCTGAGATCTTAAAGATCAGAGTATCACCCAGGCAGGGCGAAGATGTCATTGCATGGGGGCCGGATAAGCTGGGTGTATTCTCAGTAAAGAGTGCGTACCATTTGGCGTTTGATGAGGCACATAGGTCTAATGCAGCGTCCTCTAGTTCGTCGCCGTCCGGGGCGAGAAACTGCTGGAAGTTCATATGGAACTGTGGAGTGCCGCCAACGGTGGCGAATTTTGCATGGAGAGTTGTGACCGATGGGTTGCCAACGTGGAAAAATAAACATAAGATTGGATTGGAAACCACAAGTATTTGTCCAGTTTGTGGAGTAGGCACGGAGGACAATTTTCACCCGTTTTTTAGTTGTCAACTCGGAAGAGATCTATATGTGAGAATGGCAAAAAACTGGAGTTTACCTCGGCTTCAGACTATTGTCAACTGTGGAAAGGAGTGGCTCTTGCAACTGCTGGTGCCAAGAAGTGAGATGGAACGGTGTATGCTTCTCCTTGTTTTCTGGAGAGTTTGGTATATACGCAATGAAGTGGTGCATCATAAACCAGCGCCTCAGATGGATGTATCAGTAAGATACTTGCAGAGTTATCTTGCCTCTCTGGTGGCCATCAAGAATGACAGTGGTGCTGATCCAGTGAAAGGGAAGGCATACATTACGATGGACAGAAGAGTTCAAAAAGATACGCACATGGCCAAGCTGCCTAGCTGGGAGAAGCCAAAGCACAAGTGGATGAAACTAAATACAGATGGAGCTTTTATGGCATGTGATAATGCGGATGCTGGCATGATCTTGAGGGATGAGTTCGGCAAAATAATTTTTTCTGCTTGCAGGGCACTATAGTTTTGCCGAGACGCGATGGAGGCTGAACTTTATGCGTGCTTGGAGGGGCTGTCCCCGGCGGTCCAACGTACCTCTTTGCCGATACAAGTCGAGGTGGACTCCTCTGTTGCCGTAGATATGATTACTTGTGGTGGTACAGATCGATCACTTTACTCATCGTTGGTTAATGAGATTAGAGGTTTACTGAACCTTCATCAAGCTTGTATTACTCGTATTGCTCGTTCGCAGAATAAAGCGAGTGATAGGTTAGCGTCTTTTGGTCGTCTTAGTAATAGGACTATGACTTGGTTAGGGTCAGGTCCTCCTGAAGTTTTGGAGTTAGTTGATGAGGACTGTAATGATACTGTGATTGAGTAATACAAGTTTGTTGAGATCGCAAAAAAAAAGTTTTTGAACCACTTATATGTACACCGCAAGTTCTAGCACTAAAGTGACCATTTGTGCCAAGTTCTAGTACCAGTGCTGTAATTGACTCAAAATATTATAACCCATAACTCCTTGTACAATACTGAAGGAAAACACTAACAATCTAAGAAAAGACGAAAGGTTAAGGAAGCTAATAATGTAGATTATTCCTTCATAGGCTCATTACTTGTGAGCGCGACATTTGTAGACAGCTGAATACACTAAGGGTGTGTTTGGTAGCATGCATGGACATAGCCTAGTTGTTCTCCTCTCATACATGCTAAGTGTAAACATGTTGAGTCCATGCAGTTGCTGTTGTTTGGCAGCGATGTATGCGCTGAGACATGCTAAGCTGGGACTTTGTTTGGCAGCCTGCATGTGTTTAGACATGTTGAACAATTTCAAATTCTTTTTTTTTGAATGATGAACAAAACTGAAACAACATGAAAACAAATTTAAACATATTTTGAAAATTTAAACAAAATTTGAAATTCCAAACATTTTTTTCAAAATTAATTAAATTTGAAGTTCTGAACATATTTTGAAAATTTGAACATATTTGAAATTCTGAACTTTTGAAAATTTAAACAATTTTTGAATATTTTATAAAAAATTAACTTTTTTAAATTCTGATTTTTTTAAATTCAGAAAATATTGATTTTTATAAATTCCGAACATTTTTTTAAACATTTATTGAAAATTCAAACAAATTTTGAAACAAAACAATTTTTTGAAAATTTAAACAATTTTAAACATTAAAAAAACGAAATTTTGAACTTTTTTGAAATTTAAACAATTTTTGTAATTATGAATATTTTTCGGAAATTTGAAATTATGAACATTTTTTGAAAATATAAACATATCTGAACGTGATCTAGTGGGTGGGGACGAGGGTTAGGGCCAGCATGGCTGCCTTCATGCACCCTGTTTGGGGTGCATGAGATGAGCATGGTTGAGGGCCCTTTTATGCATGAGATGGACATAGCTCAGGTGAGCCCGTTCATCCTACCAAACAAGCAAAAGTGGGTCGGATTGGAAACTTTTGCCCTCATGCACCCTCCATGCATCTTACCAAACACACCTTAAAGCCAGAGAGTCCAGACTAGTGCTAGCTATATGTCCGGAGGCACAACCCACATGCCACCATTTGTACTAGCTACCCTTGATGAAGTATTCTATCGACCTGATCCTCTTGAGGTCATCACCAGCCACGTCTTTCTTCATGTCATCTTCCATGTAGTGTATCTGGTGGTCGCTGTCATTCCAGGTTGCCAAGAATACGGCGCTTCTAGGGACGACACCGTGTTTATCTAAGGAACCATGACGGGTGTAGTATATGCGGTTTCTCTTTATGTTGCAATGTGTGTCCGCTGGCACGTGCACCACCTTAGAGAATGTCTTCCCTAAAAATAAGGCGTAGTCATCCAAACTTGTCATCTCTAGCCACTTGTGCTTGTAATGTGCCTTGGATCCGTCATCATGGATGTCAACAAGCTGGAACACCTTGAAGAAAGGCTCCAAGCTTATAAACCAATAATGCTAAACATACAAAGAGTTATACGCAATTACACGCTGACTAGGATTTTTTTTCATCTACTGATCAATCATAAACTTGGCCCCTTGATTTTCAGAGGGGTGGGCCGCCTCGCCACCTTGTAAAAGCTTGTAACTCGTTTGTAGCGTGTAGCATTACTCCTTATGGACCATGTGGTCATGAAGGCCAGAGCAAGCTTTCCATTCATATCCAATATGTGGTAATCTTTGACATAGTCTACACTGGTAGCATGGTTGACCACCAACGGATGGGTAGCAGTGATCATGGGCGCACCGTCCTTGTTCACGCCGATCTCAAACTTGACGAGTACCCCTTGATAGTGTAGGGCATAGAGATCGCGTTGCAGAAAGTGATGTCGGCAAGGTTTCCCGATGGAGATCCTAGTATCGTCCATCCACCCTCGGTACAACCAAGTCTACAGAGGGCAACGCCACAGCTGAGTGTCATGGCGGCGAGGATACAGTCACCCGAGGTTGGCGCCTGGGAGAATACAATTTTCAAAAGAGGGACATGGGTTGCACGGACGACCTGCCTCTGCTTCTCGGCCAGCGTCACCTCGACGCCGGAGAACAGGTTCAATATCCTCAGAGCCACGAGGAAGTACACAAGCCAGACGCCGTCATGGCCGCCGATGATCCAACTCACCACGGACTTTCTCGGCACCCTCACGACAGTGCCATCCTCAGGGCAGTAAGCCGACTTCGTTATATTGCCGTCGTACTTCGATAGGAGAAGCCAAGGGAACACTGGCACGGGAGGCGCCGCGCGCGCGACGGTGCGCCAGGACCGGCAGACGGCGGCGAAGCATGCACGGCCGTGCGGGGAGGCGACCATGCGGTAGACGACGGCCAGGAGGTCGTCAGGGAGCGTGTGCGACCAGCACTGCTGCGGTACCGTCGTCCACGCGTCTCGTTTTCTGCATGACACTGGCGGCGGCCATCTGCGTACAGGTAGAGGAAGATCGTGATTCTTTTTCTGTTTTATTACTCCTACCTTAAGATCGTACGATATTTGATCTGTTTGCTGGGCAATTAATTCACGCACGAATCGTATCACAGCCAAGTAAGCACATACCATAACGAAGTTTTTTTCCCTGCATTGTTACTATATATATATATAAGCGGTATATATACTTTTTCTTTAAGAAAGTATACTTGTATTTGAATCAAGAAATAATACAAAGTCCTGACTTGTACAAGCACATCCTAACACACGCAAAAGAGCCAGAAAAGCAAAGTGCACCTTAACAACCTGTAAAACACAAAGATCGGGACGACCCTTGTTGATCAAGAATCGAAGCAAAGTTAGTGTCCCGGGAATCAAGTCGCATGAACACACGCAATCAACGAACCAAATCATGGAACACAGGAACACAAATATGCACCAATCATAAGATGACTTTTCTGAATATTTTTCTGGACCAACTAAAAACCTCCTCACAATGGCTGAAGCCTCCCCGTTATATAAGGCGACCTGGGTAGCCGACTAAAAGAAAACATATATAAACTTGACTACTACGGATCACAACGATCCCATTATTTTATTCCTACCTTCTACCAAAAAGACTCCCACTAAAATAGGATATCTACATGTTTTCTTTTCGGAAATGTTAACGCCCACACGTGTGGGCGTTGACCATCTCGACCACACGCATCCATCACCGTCCAGTACTATGTGCACGAATCTTGACACAATCTGGCTGATTTTCTGTGCCATGTAGGACAAGGTGTGTGTGGTGTGTGACATAGTTCGCCCACACATCCATTTTACCACACGGAGGGGCCGGTGTGTGGGCGTTTAGCAGTTCACCCACACACCAGTTTTCAGTCACGCACAAGGGCTGGTGTGTGGACATTTGTCATCTCGCCCACACGCCCGTCTCCTCTCCCACACGTAAGCTGCTAGTTGCCATGTGTTTTTGCAGCACACATGGCAACTGCCTCTAGTGTGCTTTATAAGCAGGTGACAACTCTCTTTTTTTACCCGAGTTGCCATGTGTTTTTGCAGGGTACACGGCAACTGCCTAGTGTGCACGTAAGCAGATGGCAACTGTCTTTTACCGAGTTGCCATGTGTTTTTGCATGATACATGGCAACTGCCCCAACGTGCACGTACATGGCAACTGCCCTAACGTGCACGTAAGCAGATGGCAACTGGGTCAGTGGGAAAAAAGCGCAACAACGGCCTACTGCACATCCTGACCCGCACGTAGCCATGGAGAACCCTATTTGCTGCTCTCTGCGGCAAACAGTTGGGGTACCGCACAGGGGGCTATCGAGCAAGCTCTCGTGGGTGGGCCGGCCGGGCCGGCATGTTAAGCGTTACAACAATACTGGTTTTGGGGAACCTTCTATGAACGTCCTACCCGGGTTTTTTCGGTTTTGGGAACCTTTTAGAAGGCTCATGAACCTTTTTCATATTTCTTTTTTGTTTTCATTTGTTAATTTTTCTTTCCTTTATTGTTTTTTCTCGTTCTTTTTCTGTATTTTTTCTATCTTCTTGCTCTTTTCTTTTATTTTTTCTATTTTCAACGATTGTTTCATAAATTTTTTTAAAATTGTATTTTTCAGATTTTGTTCGTTTTTTAGTAAATCTTTCTGTTTTCGAATTTTTGTTCAGAAATTTCATAAAGTTTAAAATTTCGAAAATTGTTCTCTTATTTTCAAAAAGTGTTAGTCTTTATTAGTTTTGTTTACAAAACAAAAATGTTCAGATTAATAAATATGTTCCTTTTTTCAAATTTGAAGAAAAATTCAAAACATATGCATGTTTGAAAATTTGTTCACAAATTCAAAAAGTGTTCGCATTTTTAAATTCTATTCACGAATTAGAAAATGCTCAGTATTTTAAAAAATGTTCCCATATTCGAAAAGTGTTCGCAAATTTTGAAAAATGTTCCCATTTTCAAAATTCTTCACAAATTCAGAAAACTTTCACCTTTTCATTTCTGTTGACACTATTTCTAAAATATGGTAATTTTAGAAAAAAAGTTCCTTTTTAAATATTTGTTTAGAAATTCAATAAATGTTCATTTTTTGAAATTTGTTCACAAATTAAGATATGTTTGGGAATTTCAGAAAATGTTCTTCTTCTGAAATTTGTTTTCAAATTCAGAAAATGTTTCTTTTTCTATTTTTGTCACAATTCAAAAAATGTTCGTGACATTTAAAAATGTTTGCCTTTCAAAACTGGTTCATAAGTTCAAAAACAATAAGGTTTTCAAATTTTGCTCAAAAGTTCAACAAAAAATTCAATTTCAAGTTTTTGTTCACATATACAAAAAGTCTTCGGGATTTTCAAGTTGTTCTCAGGTTCGAATTTTTGTTCTCCTATTGAAAACTTGTACCTGTTTTCAAAATTTGTTCACCTTAAAAAAGGTTTGCGTTTTCCAAAAAAGTTCTGGAATTTGAAAATGTGTTCATGTCTTACAAAAATGGTTTCCATTTTTCATTTTTTTCACGTGTACAAATAATCTTATGGATTTTTAAATTGTTCTCAGATTCAAAATTTTGTTCTGCATTTCAAAAGTTGTACCCGTTATCAAATTTTGTTCCGCATTTTTTTGCGTTTAAAAAATGTTCTAGAATTTGGAAAACTATTCACGTTTTACGAAAAATAGGAACATTTCAGAAATATTTGCATTATAGAAAATTGTTTGGATTTTCAAAAGATGTACAATTTTTCACATTTTTTACAAATTAAAAAAATATTGGCAGTTTCAAAAGATGTTCCAAAATTGAAAATTGGGTCACGTTTGTCAAAAAATGTTCGTAATTTCAGAAAAGTGATAACTGTTTTTAAGTAATGCCCAATTTAAGCGGCGGTTTTAAGTTCATTTATATTCGCGCCACAAATATGTCATGAAAGCTTTAGTAGTTGTTGTGGCTAGCTTGTTCGGTGCGCAAATTTGAGGTCTGCAGTTCGAATTCTAATGGCTTGCTTTTTTTCTTTTTACGCATTTGCCGCCCGACCTCTCGCGCGAGGTTAATCCAAATAGGCCAGGCCAGTCGCGCGATTCCTATGCGAACACACGTCTTTTTGACGCAGAATGCATCAAATAGGTGCTCTCCACGAGCAAACCAGATCTAGTGCCTCTCCCGACTGTCTGACTCAACTGATTTCGATCTGCCGTCAGCCGCCTGCCTCGCTGTCGGGGTTCCGCTGGCCCCTCCCGGCCGCCCGGAACCATAGACCTAGTGCCTAGTCCGCTCGGCCGCTCAGCCCATTGCCTTTTTCTGAGACAGGTAATCCATCCGACCGCCCCCCTGCCCCCATTGTTACTCTGATTTAGACAAATTTACATGGAGTTTGACTAGATATTTTTCAGCTGTGGCGCGTGTAGAGGAAACTACATTCAGTAGAGGTACTCCAAGGCAGGTTGGCTTCATAATTTGGTGTACTTGCTTCTAGACTTATTATTGCTTCGGCCAGCGGTTAATTTTCTACCATGAGTTTACTCAAGAGCAAGTTTAGAAAAAGACATAATTAAGAATTGTAGTATGCATGTAAAACCATATTCGACCATATTGATCTATTTATAATTCTACATGGTATTGGTAAACTAATTAGAATGTACCCATGTCATATTTGTTCTAATTTTTCTTGAGGTGGACCACCCTACTTTAAAATCCTAGACCCGCCACTGTCTTTGGCAAGCACTTCAGCCTGTAGACGCGCGACGGGCGGCGGCAGCGCAGTTGTAGTACTTGTTTTTTATTTTGTTTTTTAAATTATGTTTTCAATATGTAAAAAAATAATGGACCTAAATTTCGCCGAATTCTGTGTCGTGTTTGGCAAAGTATAGTTTTAAAACAACTGCGCGTGGAGCGGCGGCTGGAAAATTACCGCAGCCACGTCGAATTTATCGCCGGTTCGCCCCCAGGCCGCGCTATTTCAAGCCCTTGGGGACCGAACGGCTGGAGATGCTCTGAGACTCAGAATAATAAGGGTGGCATCCTCAAGCTGTGAGTGTGACTGATTCTCAAGAAAAAAACTATGAATGTGACGCGGGGCAAACCTTACCAGCCCGTGCTCCATAGTTGGTTTGCTTGCACAATGTCTGCTCGACAAACTCAGTTATCGTGAAGCAATATAAATGTTTGTTGTACATTAAAAAATAATAGACAAATTAAGCAAAAATAATAATAAGAAAAGGTTAACATGAGTCTATGTCATCTAACCATTTACACCATGGTACACGACACATAGATACGGAATGGTCATGAAAACTTTATCTCTTTGCGACTGTGGCGCCACCATTGATGTTCCACTGTGAAATTCTAACCCTTACATATCTATGAGTTAGAAGGGAGGGATTGAGCCGGACCCCACCCCTTTAACAACGGAAATGCAAGCGGTACCCACAGGCTCAGACATGGGTGGTGTGGCCTGTGGGGAATAATGGCATGAGCTTATCGCCACACGAAATTACTCAACCACACATTTGAATTTTAGCATGGTTGATTTTAATAGCAGTCCAAGGTATAAAAATATGTGATTGTTTAAAGTTTTCCCAACTCAAAAAATAGATCTGCATATTCAAACGTCCCAAAAATCATCTCTACATTAATTAAAAATGCATATTTATTTCTTTAAAGTCCAGTTATAGGAAAACATTTGTGGCGCTATGTAAACGTCTTCGTAAGCGTCTTTAGCCCCCTGATGCTCATGAGCTTAGAGACGAATACAAAGAGCGTCTTAGGAAAAGCGACCTTACGTGGCTATTTTGTTGTAGTGAAGCCGCATTCCTCGACAACTTTCAGGGCACTTACGTGCGACCACCGGATGCCGACGACTTAAGCCACATAATTCAGCAGCCAGAGGAATCGGCCAGACAATTCTGGACACGGTTCCTAATAAAGAAAAACCAGATAGTCGACTGTCCGAACGCAGAGGCCCTAGCAGCCTTCAAGCATAACATCCGTGACGAATGACTTGCCCGGCACCTGGGACAGGAAAAGCCGAAATTTATGGCAGCCCTCACGACACTCATGACCCGCTTTTGCGCGAGAGAAGACAGCTGGCTAGCTCGCAGTAACAACTTGTCAAAGAACCCTGGTAACTCGGATACCAAGGACAAAAGTGGCAGGACACATCGGAATAAGCAAAAACGCCGCGTTAGCAGCGACAGCAATGAAGACACGGCAGTCAATGCCGGATTCAAAGGCTATAAATCCGATCAGCGGAAAAAGCCATTCAAAAAGAATACCCAGGGCCCGTCCAGCTTGGACCGAATACTCGACCGCTTGTGCCAGATACATGGCACCCCCGAAAGGCCAGCCAATCACACTAACAGGGATTGTTGGGTGTTCAAGCAGGCAGGCAAGTTAAGAGCCGAAACAAAGACAAGGGGCTGCACAGCGACGACGACGAGGAGCCCAAGCCGCCGAACAATAATGGACAGAAGGGCTTTCCCCCATAAGTGCGGACGGTGAACATGATATACGAAACCCACATTCCCAAGAGGGAGCGGAAGCATGCGCTACGGGACGTATACGCGATGGAGCCAGTCGCCCCAAAGTTCAACCCATGGTCCTCCTGCCCGATCACTTTTGATTGAAGGGACCATCCCACTAGCATCCGTCATGGCGGCTTCGCCGCATTGGTTCTCGACCCAATCATCGACGGATTTCATCTCACAAGAGTCCTCATGGACGGCGGCAGTACCCTGAACCTGCTTTATTAGGATACAGTGCGGAAAATGGGCATAGATCCCTCAAGGATTAAGCCCACAAAAACGATCTTTAAAGGCGTTATACCAGGTGTAGAAGCCAACTGTACAGGCTCAGTAACACTTGACGTGGTCTTCGGATCCCCGGACAATTTGCGAAGCGAAGAGTTAATCTTCGATATAGTCCCGTTTCGCAGTGGCTATCACGCCCTGCTCGGACGAACCGCATTCGCAAAGTTCAATGCGGTGCCGCACTACGCATATCTCAAGCTCAAGATGCCAGGCCCTCGAGGAGTAATCACGGTCAACAGAAACACCGAATGCTCCCTCCGTACGGAGGAGCACACGGGGCTCTCGCAGCGGAAGTACAAAGTAGCCTTCTTAGGCAATTCTCCAGTCCGGCCGTTAAAAAGCTAGACACTGCCAAGCGCGCCCGGAGTAACCCACAGCAGGACCGCCTGGCACACTCTGAGCAAGCGTAGCAATGCGGCCCCAACCCCAGCTCTCGCGACATAGCAAAACCAGTACCTCGCGTACATAACTACACCCTTGAAATACCATGGGCACAGGGGAAGGGGCACAATAACGGCACGCCCAAAATACGGCTTAAAACGTACTAGGGGCTGCCGGATTTTTTTTAATTTTTTCTTACTTTCAGGACTCCATACTTCGGACGACCTGTTCGGCAATTCGACTGCCGCACAAACGATGCAAAATCCAGGGAGGCAGACAAGCCATGCCGCATTATGGAACTCCCAGGTGGTCTCTGTTACGAGCGGTATACCTGTTTTAAATACAATTCCGCGGCCTGCCCCTGGTCAGGACATACTAAATAGTCCAATATCTTTTGCGTACCGCACTATTTGTATCGTTCGGCTTTGATAAATAGCCTCTCTATAAACAATCCATAACTTTCTGTCTATTTTTTGCATTATCTTCTTTTCACATATATGTTTATTAAATGACATGATTGCACCCGTACACCATGGTACGGCAAACACGTCAGCGGCTTCAGTACCCCTCATAATGGTGTGAGAAGTCCGTACACTTTCACAAGTGCGGCACCCCGAACTTATAGCACTATATGCATCGGCTCCGAATCATGATTTGGGTCAATAGTTGGGTTTGCCCGGCTCCTATGTTTTGGTGCCTTACGTTCCGCTATATCGGCTAAGGTAGCACTAGGAGAACCACTGCGATTATGCCCCGGTTCAGCTGGGTTAAGCACCTCAGTGGAGAAAGCTAAAACTGACTGTCATGATGTGGCGAGAGACCGGTCGCTGTTCGAGAGGTTTTTCGAGTCCCTAAAGGCTTATGCCGCTTCGAGCGAGGAGCTGGCTTTGTCCGGCCAAGGCGTGGATAGCGCCCCGAACTCGGTCTTCCGAACTAGGGGCTTCGCCGAAATTTAAAATTATAGAGTTCTATGGCTAAGTGAGAGTGTTCAAGCATTAAGTCCGATTGCCTGGTTCGTTGTGCTGAGCGCCTCCCTCGAAGGACCCAACTATGGGAAAAAGAGCGCTCAGGTTTATCCCGAACACCCCAGCACTAGTGGCATGGGGGCAGAAGCCGACGACTGGCCATCTCTCAATTTTTGATCGGCAAGCAATTGAGAATAAATGGATCTTCAAGAAGAAGACTGACGCCGACGGTAATATTACTGTCTACAAATCTCGACTTGTCGCAAAAGGGTTTCGGCAAGTTCAAGGGATTGACTACGATGAGACCTTCTCACCCGTAGCGATGCTTAAGTCTGTCCGAATCATGTTAGCAATTGCCGCATTTTATGATTATGAAATTTGGCAGATGGATGTCAAAACTGCATTCCTAAATGGATTTCTGGAAGAAGAGTTGTATATGATGCAACCGGAGGGTTTTGTCGATCCAAAGGGAGCTAACAAAGTGTGCAAGCTCCAGCGATCCATTTATGGACTGGTGCAAGCCTCTCGGAGTTGGAATAAACGCTTTGATAGTGTGATCAAAGCATTTGGTTTTATACAGACTTTTGGAGAAGCCTGTATTTACAAGAAAGTGAGTGGGAGCTCTGTAGCATTTCGGATATTATATGTGGATGACATATTACTGATCGGAAATGATATAGAATTTCTGGATAGCATAAATGGATACTTGAATAAAAGTTTCTCAATGAAAGACCTCGGTGAAGCTGCTTACATATTAGGCATAAAGATCTATAGAGATAGATCAATACGCTTAATTGGACTTTCACAAAGCACATACCTTGACAAGATTTTGAAAAAGTTCAAAATGGATCAAGCAAAGAAAGGGTTCTTGCCTGTGTTACAAGGTGTGAAGTTGAGTCGGACTCAACGCCCGACCACTGCAGAAGATAGAGAGAAGATGAAAGATGTTCCCTATGCTTCAGCCATAGGCTCTATCATGTATGCAATGCTGTGTACCAGACCTGATGTGTGCCTTGCTATAATTCTAGCAGGGAGGTACCAAAGTAATCCAGGAGTGGATCACTGGACAGCGGTCAAGAACATCCTGAAGTACCTGAAAAGGACTAAGGATATGTTTCTCGTATATGGAGGTGACAAAGAGCTCATCGTAAAAGGTTACGTTGATGCAAGCTTTGACACTGATCCGGACGATGCTAAATCGCAAACCGGATACGTGTTTACATTAAACGGTGGAGCTGTCAGTTGGTGCAGTTCTAAACAAAGCGTCGTGGCGGGATCTATGTAACATCCCAAATTTGCAATTTGGAATGTTATACACTAGATCATCATGCATAGCATATTTTCTTGCATTTTTGGTTGATCCTAGAAATTTCACGCAACTCAAGGACCCACGGAGAGAGTTGGAGATTTCGTTATTTTCATATTTGAGTTCTCTCAAATGTTGGAAAAAGAGGATCATTTGATTTATTTATTTCATCTTCAATTATTTTTCCGATATAAAAAAAATATATGAGAGAGGGAATAATATGACTTTCCCAAATTGAGGAAAATGAAGATTTAATAAATAGATCAAATTTTGGTTTTGCCGGAGTTTTATTTGCATTCTATCTGGATAGGGAAAAATGCGTGTTTTCGAAAATTGCATTTTAGGTCCGGAGAAAAGTTCATTTTGTTCGACTCATTTTTAGGAGTCGAGGAAAATTTACTTTAGTAATTTTGAAGCTCGTTTAGTTCTCTTTTTGTTTTTTTCTGTGCGCGTAACCAATTTAAAAAAAACAAAAAAAAAGAAGGAGCCAGGCCAGCCGGGCCAAGGCCCAGGCTAGCCGGCCGGCCGCCCCAGCCTCCCAGCCGCGCGCGTGCGCCAGCGCCAGGCCAGGCGCCAGGCCGCCGCCTCGCCTCTTGCTCACCGAATCCTTTTAGGATTCTAGGGTTAGCCCCCTCCCCTTTCCTTTGTTCCATTTTCCTTTTTCTTCTAGGACTCTTTTTCCTATTCTATTTCTTGTCCTCTACCCCAAGTAATCTCTCCCCTCATCTATATAAATACCCCAACACCCTCCCCTCTAAACCCATCAAACCAAACCCCAAGCCCTCCATCGCACCCCGCGCCCTACGCCGCGCCCTACACCGCCCCCGCCGCACCTTGCCCACGCCGCTGGAGCCCCTCGCCGAAGACCTCGCCGAGGTTGCCCCGCGTCTCTTTTCCTCGGATCGTTTTCTTCTAATCGTTCCGATTCTTTTCTTCTCTTCCGATTCGTTTTCTAGATCGGTTTTTCGTTTTGGTTTTCTTCCGAACCCTAGATCGGATTCGTTTTCTTTTCCGATTTAGTTGCCTTTGGACCGTTCGCCGGACCATTCGTCCTAATGAACGTGATCACCGGATTCTTCTAGGTTAACGACGTCCGTTCGTTTAACCGTTCTTCTTTTTCTTTTCGTCGGATTTATTCCGCGATCGCGATCTCAGATCCGATCTTCGTTCTAGTTTATCTTCTCGCTCGTTTATCGGAATCAGGTGATTCAAGCGCCTGGAGTTTCGTTTCGAAACCGCCGTTCCGTCTAATCAACTTAAACAAGTTTTTGCCCCGGTAAAATTTGACCTAGTTTCAACTTGCTAGAACCGAGTTGTTTTTCTTCCGCCGTTTGTTTTCGGTTTCTTTGTTCGGTTCGTTCTTTCTTTGCAACCGGAGTTCTTAAGTTGAACTTTCTGGTTCGTTCTCTTGTTCGAGTTCGAGTTTTACCTGTGCATTAGATGAGTACTTATTGTATGCTTGTTGTTTGTCTGTGATAGATCACCCGGATTGCGCCGCTTGTTACTTCGAAACCCTAGGTCTCGCGGATCATCAGCAAGGCAAGTAACACTTTGATCATACCTTTTTCTACAACCAGTTTTATTGCATTAGATCAATCCTCACACATTGCATGATTAGGATCTAATTAAATTATGGGATGGGAAGTAGATGAGGTAGTACATATTACCTGTTTATTATGAAACCTTTGGGAGTTACTTCTACGTTTGCTTATTATGCCATGCTATGCTAGTAGACGTGGATTGGGTGAGTGATATTTCCATGACAGATGTGAGTTGATAATTTTAATGGTTTATCTAAGGTGGCAACTTAAACACACATCTGGGTGGATTGAGGCACCTGATGTCTATCAGGACTTGCCTGTTTTTTTGGACCGCCACCTAGGCTCAAAGGGATCATAAGATCTTTCATGCTAGAAACTTCCGTGTGCAGCCACAAGCCATTATGGGCTCTGGCATAGTTGACTAAGTCATGCGAACTCTTACAGGGTAGACTAGTAGATGTAGGGGAAAGTAGGTGTACCGGTCTATCCATCGTAAGGTGCTAGCGCTTCTGAAAGACTGTGTCTCGGTCATCCGTCTTCTCAAACACCATGTAGTGCGAGAAACCAAACGGAGGCGATCGAGTCTTGTGGGGAAAAGTGCGCAAACCTCTGCAGAGTGTACAAACTAATCATGATTAGCCATGTCCCTGGTTATGGACAACTTGAGTATCTAGTACTTGAATATCATGTGAATCTCAACATGTTACTTCTAATTAATGCTGTTGGGTTTTAATTATTTTTAATTGGGATTGAGAATGCTGTCAACCATTCTCGATGTTTCACAACCACCATGATAGTTAAATAAATTTATTCCTTTGCAGTAGGGAAAAACTGGCTTTACGCAAAACTGTAACCATAGAGTTTTCCACCAGCCATATATGCATATAGTATAGCTATTTCATTCCATTACTCTCTATGTGTTACTTTGCCAGCATATTCCATGTGCTGACCCAATTTTGGGCTGCAACTTCTCATGTTGCAGACTTTTCAGACGACGAGTAAGGTGTTTTTAGGTCGTGGCCCTATACTCAGTGATGCCGTTGGAGTTGATGGACCCATTTATCTTCTGAGTCTTCCGCTGTTATCGTTTTTAGATGGCCTTAAGCCATATTTATTGTAATAAGTTCTCTTTGAGACAACGATGTAATAAGTGTGTGATTGCCACTCTGCTATAAATCCTTCGATGTACTGTGTGGTGTCAGCATTACTGATCCAGGGATGACACCGGAGCACAGTAGGCTTGATCCATTCGGGTCGGGTTGCCACAATCTACGTGTGAAGCGGAATACATAGCTGCTTCGGAAGCAGCAAATGAAGGAGTCTGGATGAAGGAGTTCATATCCGATCTAGGTGTCGTACCTAGTGCATCGGGTCCAATGAAAATCTTTTGTGACAATACTGGTGCAATCGCCTTGGCGAAGGAATCCAGATTTCACAAGAGAACCAAGCACATCAAGAGACGCTTCAATTCCATCCGGGATCTAGTCCAGGTGGGAGACAAAGAGATTTGCAAGATACATACGGATCTGAATGTTGCAGACCCGTTAACTAAGCCTCTTCCACGAGCAAAACATGATCAGCACCAAGGCTCCATGGGTGTTAGAATCATTACTGTGTAATCTAGATTATTGACTCTAGTGGAAGTGGGAGACTGAAGGAAATATGCCCTAGAGGCAATAATAAAGTTATTATTTATTTCCTTATATCATGATAACAGTTTATTATTCATGCTAGAATTGTATTAACCAGAAACATAATACATGTGTGAATACATAGACAAACAGAGTGTCACTAGTATGCCTCTACTTGACTAGTTCGTTAATGAAAGATGGTTCTGTTTCCTAACCATGGACAAAGAGTTGTTATTTGATTAACGGGATCACATCATTAGTTGAATGATCTGATTGACATGACCCATTCCATTAGCTTAGCACCCGATCGTTTAGTATGTTGCTATTGCTTTCTTCATGACTTATACATGTTCCTATGACTATGAAATTATGCAACTCCCGTTTGCCGGAGGAACACTTTGTGTGCTACCAAATGTCACAACGTAACTGGGTGATTATAAAGGTGCTCTACAGGTGTCTCCAAACGTACATGTTGGGTTGGCGTATTTCGAGATTAGGATTTGTCACTCCGATTGTCGGAGAGGTATCTCTGGGCCCTCTCGGTAATGCACATCACTGAAGCCTTGCAAGCATTGCAACTAATGAGTTAGTTGCGGGATGATGTATTACGGAACGAGTAAAGAGACTTGCCGGTAACGAGATTGAACTAGGTATGGGATACCGACGATCGAATCTCGGGCAAGTAACATACCGATGACAAAGGAAACAACGTATGTTGTTATGCGGTCTGACCGATAAAAGATCTTCGTAGAATATGTAGGAGCCAATATGAGCATCCAGGTTCCGCTACTGGTTATTGACCGGAGACGTGTCTCGGTCATGTCTACATTGTTCTCAAACCCGTAGGGTCCGCACGCTTAAAGTTACGATGAGAGTTATATTATGAGTTTATGCATTTTGATGTACCGAAGGTTGTTCGGAGTCCCGGATGTGATCACGGACATGACGAGGAGTCTCGAAATGGTCGAGACATAAAGATTGATATATTGGAAGCCTATGTTTGGATATCGGAAGTGTTCCGGGTGAAATCGGGATTTTACCGGAGTACCGGGAGGTTACCGGAACCCCCCGGGAGCTATATGGGCCTAAGTGGGCCTTAGTGGAAAAGAGAAGGAGCAGCCCAAGATGGGCCGCGCGCCCCTCCCCTCCTTTGGTCCGAATAGGACAAGGAGAGGGGGCCGGCCCCCCTCTCTCTTTTCCCCCCTCCGCGAATCCTATTCCAACTAGGATTGGGGGGGGGGGGGAATCCTACTCCCAGAGGGAGTAGGACTCCTCCTGGCGCGCCTCTCCTAGGCCGGCCGCACCCCCCCTTGAGCCTTTATATACGGAGGCAGGGGCACCCCAGAGAAACATAAGTTGATCCACGTGAACATATTCTTAGCCGTGTGCGGTGCCCCCTTCCACCATAGTCCTCGATAATATTGTAGCGGTGCTTAGGAGAAGCCCTGCTGCAGTAGTACATCAAGATCGTCACCACGCCGTCGTGCTGACGGAACTCTTCCCCGACACTTTGCTGGATCGGAGTCCGGTGATCGTCATCGAGCTGAACGTGTGCTAGAACTCAGAGCTGCCGTAGTTTCGGTGCTTGATCGGTCGGGCCGTGGAGACGTACGACTACATCAACCAAACGCTTCCGTTGTCGATCTACAAGGGTACGCAGATCATACTCTCCCCTCTCGTTGCTATGCATCACTATGATCTTGCGTGAGCGTAGGAAATTTTTGAAATTACTACGAAACCCAACAGTGGAATCCGAGCCTAGGTTTTATATGTTGATGTTATATGCACAAATAGAACACAAGTGAGTTGTGGGCGATATAAGTCATACTGCTTACCAGCATGACATACTTTGGTTCGGCGATATTGTTGGACGAAGCGGCCCGGACCGACATTACGCGTACGCTTACGCGAGACCGGTTCTCCCGACGTGCTTTGCACATAGGTGGCTTGCGGGTGACAGTTTCTCCAACTTTAGTTGAACCAAGTGTGGCTACACCCGGTCCTTGCGAAGGTTAAAACAGCACCAACTTGACAAACTATCGTTGTGGGTTTGATGCGTAGGTAAGATTGGTTCTTGCTTAAGCCCGTAGCAGCCACGTAAAACATGCAACAACAAAGTAGAGGACGTCTAACTTGTTTTTGCAGGGCATGTTGTGATGTGATATGGTCAAGACATGATGCTAAATTTTATTGTATGAGATGATCATGATAGTGCTTCGGAGATGGAGATCACAAGCACAAGATGATGATGGCCATATCATATCACTTATATTGATTGCATGTGATGTTTATCTTTTATGCATCTTATCTTGCTTTGATTGACGGTAGCATTATAAGATGATCTCTCACTAAATTATCAAGAAGTGTTCTCCCTGAGTATGCACAGTTGCGAAAGTTCTTCGTGCTGAGACACCACGTGATGATCGGGTGTGATAGGCTCTACGTTCAAATACAACGGGTGCAAAACAGTTGCACACGGGGAATACTCAAGTTATACTTGACGAGCCAAGCATATACAGATATGGCCTCGGAACACGGAGACCGAAAGGTCGAGCGTGAATCATATAGTAGATATGATCAACATAGTGATGTTCACCAATGAAACTACTCCATCTCACGTGATGATCGGACATGGTTTAGTTGATTTGGATCACGTAATCACTTAGAGGATTAGAGGGATATCTATCTAAGTGGGAGTTCTTTAAGTAATATGATTAATTGAACCTAAATTTATCATGAACTTAGTACCTGATAGTATCTTGCTTGTTTATGTATGATTGTAGATAAATGGCCCGTGCTATTGTTCCGTTGAATTTTAATGCGTTCCTTGAGAAAGCAAAGTTGAAAGGTGATGGTAGCAATTACACGGACTGGGTCCGTAACTTGAGGATTATCCTCATTACTGCACAGAAGAATTACATCCTGGAAGCACCGCTGGGTGCCAGGCCTACTGCTGGAGCAACACCAGATGTTGTGAACGTTTGGCAGAGCAAAGCTGATGACTACTCGATAGTTCAGTGTGCCATGCTTTACGGCTTAGAACCGGGACTTCAACGACGTTTTGAACGTCATGGAGCATATGAGATGTTCCAGGAGTTGAAGTTAATATTTAAAGCAAATGCCCGGATTGAGAGATATGAAGTCTCCAATAAGTTCTATAGCTGCAAGATGGAGGAGAACAGTTCTGTCAGTGAGCATATACTCAAAATGTCTGGGTATAATAATCACTTGATTCAAATGGGAGTTAATCTTCCAGATGATTGCGTCATTGACAGAATTCTCCAATCACTGCCACCAAGCTACAAGAGCTTCGTGATGAACTATAATATGCAAGGGATGAATAAGACTATTCCCGAGCTCTTCGCAATGCTGAAAGCTGCGGAGGTAGAAATCAAAAAGGAGCATCAAGTGTTGATGGTCAACAAGACCACTAGTTTCAAGAAAAAGGGCAAAGGGAAGAAGAAGGGGAACTTCAAGGAGAACAGCAAGCAAGTTGCTGCTCAAGAGAAAGACCCAAGTTTGGACCTAAGCCTGAAACTGAGTGCTTCTACTGCAAGCAGACTGGTCACTGGAAGCGGAACTGCCCCAAGTATTTGGCGGATAAGAAGGATGGCAAGGTGAACACAGGTATATGTTATATACATGTTATTGATGTGTACCTTACTAATGCTCGCAGTAGCACCTGGGTATTTGATACTGGTTCTGTTGCTAATATTTGCAACTCGAAACAGGGACTACGGATTAAGCGAAGATTAGCTAAGGACGAGGTGACGATGCGCGTGGGAAACGGTTCCAAAATCGATGTGATCGCAGTCGGCACGCTACCTCTACATCTACCTTTGGGATTAATATTAGACCTAAATAATTGTTATTTGGTGCCAGCGTTAAGCATGAACATTATATCTGGATCTTGTTTGATGCGAGACGGTTATTCATTTAAATCAGAGAATAATGGTTGTTCTATTTATATGAGTAATATCTTTTATGGTCATGCACCCTTGAAGAGTGGTCTATTCTTATTAAATCTCGATAGTAGTAACACACATATTCATAATGTTGAAACCAAAAGATGCAGAGTTGATAATGATAGTGCAACTTATTTGTGGCACTGCCGTTTAGGTCATATCGGTGTAAAGCGCATGAAGAAACTCCATACTGATGGACTTTTGGAACCACTTGATTATGAATCACTTGGTACTTGCGAACCGTGCCTCATGGGCAAGATGACTAAAACACCGTTCTCCGGTACTATGGAGAGAGCAACAAATTTGTTGGAAATCATACATACAGATGTATGTGGTCCGATGAATATTGAGGTTCGTGGCGGATATCGTTATTTTCTCACCTTCACAGATGACTTAAGCAGATATGGGTATATCTACTTAATGAAACATAAGTTTGAGACATTTGAAAAGTTCAAAGAATTTCATAGTGAAGTTGAAAATCATCGTAACAAGAAAATAAAGTTTTTACAATCTGATCGTGGAGGAGAATATTTGAGTTACGAGTTTGGTGTACATTTGAAACAATGCGGAATAGTTTCACAACTCACGCCACCTGGAACACCACAGCGTAATGGTGTGTCTGAATGTCGTAATCGCACTTTACTAGATATGGTGCGATCTATGATGTCTCTTACTGATTTACCGCTATCATTTTGGGGTTATGCTTTGGAGATGGCCGCGTTCACGTTAAATAGGGCACCATCAAAATCCGTTGAGACGACGCCTTATGAACTATGGTTTGGCAAGAAACCTAAGTTGTCATTTCTGAAAGTTTGGGGCTGCGATGCTTATATGAAAAAGCTTCAACCTGATAAGCTCGAACCCAAATCGGAGAAACGTGTCTTCATAGGATATCCAAAGGAGACTATTGGATACAAGTTCTATCACAGATCCGAAGGCAAGACTTTTGTAGCTAAGTTCGGAAACTTTCTAGAGAAGGAGTTTCTCTCGAAAGAAGTGAGTGGGAGGAAAGTAGAACTTGACGAGGTAATTGTACCTGCTCCCTTATTGGAAAGTAGTGCATCACAGAAAACTATTTCTGTGACACCTACACCAATTAGTGAGGAAGCTAATGATAATGATCATGAAACTTCAGAACAAGATACTACTGAACCTCGTAGATCAACCAGAGTAAGATCCGCACCAGAGTGGTACGGCAATCCTGTTCTGGAAGTAATGCTACTAGATCATGATGAACCTACGAACTATGAAGAAGCGATGGTGAGCCCAGATTCCGCAAAATGGCTTGAAGCCATGAAATCTGAGATGGGATCCATGTATGAGAACAAAGTATGGACTTTGGTTGACTTGCCCAATGATCGGCAAGCAATTGAGAATAAATGGATCTTCAAGAAGAAGACTGACGCCGACGGTAATATTACTGTCTACAAAGCTCGACTTGTCGCAAAAGGGTTTCGGCAAGTTCAAGGGATTGACTACGATGAGACCTTCTCACCCGTAGCGATGCTTAAGTCTGTCCGAATCATGTTAGCAATTGCCGCATTTTATGATTATGAAATTTGGCAGATGGATGTCAAAACTGCATTCCTAAATGGATTTCTAGAAGAAGAGTTGTATATGATGCAACCGGAGGGTTTTGTCGATCCAAAGGGAGCTAACAAAGTGTGCAAGCTCCAGCGATCCATTTATGGACTGGTGCAAGCCTCTCGGAGTTGGAATAAATGCTTTGATAGTGTGATCAAAGCATTTGGTTTTATACAGACTTTTGGAGAAGCCTGTATTTACAAGAAAGTGAGTGGGAGCTCTGTAGCATTTCGGATATTATATGTGGATGACATATTACTGATCGGAAATGATATAGAATTTCTGGATAGCATAAAGGGATACTTGAATAAAAGTTTTTCAATGAAAGACCTCGGTGAAGCTGCTTACATATTAGGCATAAAGAACTATAGAGATAGATCAATACGCTTAATTGGACTTTCACAAAGCACATACCTTGACAAGATTTTGAAAAAGTTCAAAAGGATCAAGCAAAGAAAGGGTTCTTGCCTGTGTTACAAGGTGTGAAGTTGAGTCGGACTCAACGCCCGACCACTGCAGAAGATAGAGAGAAGATGAAAGATGTTCCCTATGCTTCAGCCATAGGCTCTATCATGTATGCAATGCTGTGTACCAGACCTGATGTGTGCCTTGCTATAAGTCTAGCAGGGAGGTACCAAAGTAATCCAGGAGTGGATCACTGGACAGCGGTCAAGAACATCCTGAAGTACCTGAAAAGGACTAAGGATATGTTTCTCATATATGGAGGTGACAAAGAGCTCATCGTAAAAGGTTACGTTGATGCAAGCTTTGACACTGACCCGGACGATTCTAAATCGCAAACCGGATACGTGTTTACATTAAACGGTGGAGCTGTCAGTTGGTGCAGTTCTAAACAAAGCGTCGTGGCGGGATCTACGTGTGAAGCGGAATACATAGCTGCCTCGGAAGCAGCAAATGAAGGAGTCTGGATGAAGGAGTTCATATCCGATCTAGGTGTCGTACCTAGTGCATCGGGTCCAATGAAAATCTTTTGTGACAATACTTGTGTAATCGCCTTGGCTAAGGAATCCAGATTTCACAAGAGAACCAAGCACATCAAGAGACGCTTCAATTCCATCCGGGATCTAGTCCATGTGGGAGACATAGAGATTTGCAAGATACATACAGATCTGAATGTTGCAGACCCGTTAACTAAGCCTCTTCCACGAGCAAAACATGATCAGCACCAAGGCTCCATGGGTGTTAGAATCATTACTGTGTAATCTAGATTATTGACTCTAGTGCAAGTGGGAGACTGAAGGAAATATGCCCTAGAGGCAATAATAAAGTTATTATTTATTTCCTTATATCATGATAAAAGTTTATTATTCATGCTAGAATTGTATTAACCGGAAACATAATACATGTGTGAATACATAGACAAACAGAGTGTCACTAGTATGCCTCTACTTGACTAGTTCGTTAATCAAAGATGGTTATGTTTCCTAACCATGGACAAAGAGTTGTTATTTGATTAATGGGATCACATCATTAGTTGAATGATCTGATTGACATGACCCATTCCATTAGCTTAGCACCCGATCATTTAGTATGTTGCTATTGCTTTCTTCATGACTTATACATGTTCCTATGACTATGAGATTATGCAACTCCCGTTTGCCGGAGGAACACTTTGTGTGCTACCAAACGTCACAACGTAACTGAGTGATTATAAAGGTGCTCTACAGGTGTCTCCAAAGGTACATGTTGGGTTGGCGTATTTCGAGATTAGGATTTGTCACTCCAATTGTCGGAGAGGTATCTCTGGGCCCTCTCGGTAATGCACATCACTGACGCCTTGCAAGCATTGCAACTAATGAGTTAGTTGCGGGATGATGTATTACAGAATGAGTAAAGAGACTTGCCGGTAACGAGATTGAACTAGGTATGGGATACCGACGATCGAATCTCGGGCAAGTAACATACCGATGACAAAGGGAACAACGTATGTTGTTATGCGGTCTGACTGATAAAAGATCTTCGTAGAATATGTAGGAGCCAATATGAGCATCCAGGTTCCGCTATTGGTTATTGACCGGAGACATGTCTCGGTCATGTCTACATTGTTCTCGAACCCGTAGGGTCCGCACGCTTAAGGTTACAATGACAGTTATATTATGAGTTTATGCATTTTGATGTACCGAAGGTTGTTCGCAGTCCCGGATGTGATCACGGACATGACGAGGAGTCTCAAAATGGTCGAGACATAAAGATTGATATATTGGAAGCCTATGTTTGGATAACGGAAGTGTTCCGGGTGAAATCGGGATTTTACCGAAGTACCGGGAGGTTACCGGAACCCCCCAGGAGCTATATGGGCCTAAGTGGGCCTTAGTGGAAAAGAGAAGGAGCAGCCCAAGATGGGCCGTGCGCCCCTCCCCTCCCTTGGTCCGAATAGGACAAGGAGAGGGGGCCGGCCCCCCTCTCTCTTTTCCCCCCTCCGCGAATCCTATTCCAACTAGGATTGGGGGGGGGGGGGAATCCTACTCCCAGAGGGAGTAGGACTCCTCCTGGCGCGCCTCTCCTAGGCCGGCCGCACCCCCCCTTGAGCCTTTATATACGGAGGCAGGGGCACCCCAGAGAAACATAAGTTGATCCACGTGATCATATTCTTAGCCGTGTGCGGTGCCCCTTCCACCATAGTCCTTGATAATATTGTAGCGGTGCTTAGGCGAAGCCCTGCTGCAGTAGTACATCAAGATCGTCACCACGCCGTCGTGCTGATGGAACTCTTCCCCGACACTTTGCTGGATCGGAGTCCGGGGATCGTCATCGAGCTGAACGTGTGCTAGAACTCGGAGGTGCTGTAGTTTTGGTGCTTGATCGGTCGGGCCGTGGAGACGTACGACTACATCAACCAAACGCTTCCGTTGTCGATCTACAAGGGTACGTAGATCATACTCTCCCCTCTCATTGCTATGCATCACTATGATCTTGCGTGAGCGTAGGAAATTTTTGAAATTACTACGAAACCCAACAGTTTGCAAGATAATAAACAGTACGTAAATAAAAAGTAGGGGCTGTTTAGATAAAGAAACAATAAAGTAAATATAGCGAGTGTGGAGAAGTGGTGGTAGGAGTTGTGAAATTTCCCCTAAGCAATTAACTACTTTACTAGACCGATAGCAAGTATTATGTGGGAGAGGCCACTACTAGCATGTCATCCCTGACTTGGAATTCTATGCACTTATGTTTGGAACTATTAGCAAGCAATCCGCAACTACTGACGTTCATTAAGGTAAAACCCAACCATAGCATTAAGATATGTTGGTCCCCCTTCAATCCCGTATGCATCAATTTCTATGCTAGGTTGAAGCTTCTGTCACTCTTGCCCTCCAATACATAGTCCTATCAACATACAACTAACCCTAGGGTGTGATCCACGCGCGCAATCATATGATGGGCACCACAGGACAACAACATAACCACAAGCAAATTAAATCAATCATATCAATTCATCAACCACCAATAGGACAACGAAAATCTACCCAGACATCATAGGATGGCAACACATCATTGGATAATAATATGAAGCATAAAGCACCATGTTCAAGTAGAGGGTACATCGGGTTGTGGGAGAGTGGACCGCTGTAGATAGAGGGGGAAAGGTGATGGAGATGTTGGTGAAGATGGCGGAGGTGTTGGTGTAGATCGCGGTGATGATGATGGCCCCCGGTGGCGTTCCGGCGCCACCGGAAGCGGGGGGGGGGGGAGCCCCCTCCTTCTTCTTCTTCCTTGACCTCCTCCCTAGATGGGAGAAGGTTTCCCCCTCTGGTCCATGGCCTCCATGGCACGGGAGGGGCGAGAGCCCCTCCGAGATTGGATCGGTCTCTATATCTCTCTCTGTTTCTGCGTTCTCAGATTCTTCCCTTTCACCATTTCTTATATTCCCAAAGATCCATAACTCCGATTGGGCTGAAATTTTGACACGATCTCCATCCAGAAATTAGCTTTCTTGCGGCGAAAGAAGGGAGTCAACCGCCTTACGGGGTGGCCATGAGGGTCAGGGGCGCACCTGCCTCCCCAGTGCGCGCGCCCTACCTCGTGGGCCCCTCGAGCATCGTCTCGCGTGGATTCTTCTTCCCATAAATCATATATATTCCAAAAAAATCTCTGCCAGTTTTTATTCCGTTTGGACTCCGTTTGATATGGATATTCTGCGAAACAAAAAACATGCAACAAACAGGAGCTGGCACTGGGCACTGGATCAATATGTTAGTCGCAAAAATAGTATAAAAAGTTGCCAAAAGTATATTAAAGTTGAATAATATTGGCATGGAACAATAAAAAATTATAGATACGACGGAGATGTATCATGTATTTGCTTCCTTGTCTTTTCTTTTTCTCGGTTTGGTAGACATGTCCTTCACATAGATAACCTATGCCACATCATTGGCTAGGACGAACGGTTTGTCAGTGTACCCAAGATTGTTCAGATCCACTGTTGTCATTCCGTACTGTGGGTCTACCTGTACCCCGCCTCCTGACAGATTGACCCATTCGCACTTAAACAAAGGGACCTTAAAATCATGTTCGTAGTCAAGTTCCCATATGTCCACTATGTAACCATAATATGTGTCCTTTCCCCTCTCGGTTGCTGCATCAAAGTGGACACCGTTGTTTTGGTTGGTGCTCTTTTGATCTTGGGCGATCGTGTTAATTGTATTCCCATTTATTTCGTATCCTTTGTAAGTCAATACAGTCGAAGATGGTCCCCTGGACAACGAGTACAGCTCATCACAAACATTGTTGTCACCTCTGGGACGTGTTTCCAACCAACTGCTAAAAGTCATGATGTGTTCACATGTAATCCAGTCGTCACACTGCTCCGGGTGTTTGGAGCGCAGACTGTTCTTGTGTTCATCGATATACGGGGTCACCAAGGTAGAGTACTGTAGAACTGTGTAGTGTGCTTGAGACCAAGAATGCCCATCCCTGCATATTATTGAGTCCGCTCCTAGCGTGCCTTTTCCAGTCAGTCTCCCATCATACCGCGATTTAGGGAGACCTATCTTCTTAAGGCCAGGAATGAAGTCAACACAAAACCCAATGACATCCTCTGTTTGATGGCCCATGGAGACGCTTCCTTCTGGCCTAGCACAGTTAGGACACATTTCTTTAGGACTCCCATGAACCTCTCAAAGGGGAACATATTGTGTAGAAATACGGGGCCCATATTGACAATCTCGTCGACTAGATGAACTAGGACGTGCGTCATGATATTGAAGAAGCACTACTAGAATTGGCTACTTTGCCATCTGCCAGCTCTTTGCCGTCAGCTAGCGGACGACAAAGAAGCTCTTTGCCATCAGCTACCAAAAAGCAGACGGCAAAGAACTGGCTGATGGCAAAGACATAATTTGCCATCAGCCAGTTCTTTGCCGTCGGCTAGCAGACGACAAAGATTCTTTGCCGTCGGCTAGCGGACGGCAAAGAGGGAGGGGCCCCACTGACGAGCTGCTTAAAAAACCTAACAGCCCTCCTCTTTGCCATCCGCTAGCGGACGGCAAAGAGTAAAAAAGCGGACGACAAAGGGGGGCGGACGGCAAAGAGGGAGGGCCCCACTAACATTCACGGCCGCGCCCCACCCCGCCCCTCTCTCTCTCTTTCTCTCCCCAGTACTCGCCGCCGCCCCGTCGCCCCACCACCCCGCCGCCGCCGCAGCGCCTCCCCGCCCCGTCGCCCCCGTCACCCCCGCCGCCCTGCCGTCTGGGCGCCGCCACGCCCCGGCACCCCCGCACCCCGCCGCCCCGGCCGGGCCCGGCCCCGTCGCCACTGCCGCCCGGCGCCGCCGCCCCAGGCCGCCCCGCCCCCCTCCTCCACCCAGGTGAGCTCTCTGCCTCCTCTTTTTTTTTCCTTTTTTCTGTTTTTTAGTTTTAGGTTTATGTTTAGTTTAGTTTTAGTTTTAGTTTTAGTTTTAGGTTTATAGGTTTAGTTTTAGTTTAGTTTTAGGTTTAGATTTAGTTATTTCCTTTTTTCTGTTTTTTTAGTTTTAGGTTTAGGTTTAGTTTACTTTTAGGAAAGTAGAAGAAGAGAAAAAGAGGAGAGGAGAAGAAGAAGAAGAAGAGGAGGAGGAGGAGAAGAAAAAAGAAGAAGAGGAAGAAGAAGAAGAAAAAAGAGGAGAGGAGGAGAAGAAGAAGAGGAAAAAGGAAAGGAGGAAGAAGAAGAAGAAGGAAAAAAAGGAAGAAAAGGAAGAAAAGTAAGAAGAGTAAGAGGAAGAAAAGGAAAAAAAAAGGAAAAAACCCGACCCGACACGGTACCCAGACCCCGACCCGGCACTCCGACACGACACCCCGACCCCGACCCCGACACCCCGACCCCGACCCCGAGACCCTGACCCCGACACCCCGACCCCGACCCCGACCCCGACCCCGACACCCCGACCCCGAGCCTGACCCGACACCCCGACCCCAACACCCCGACCCCGACCCCGACCCCGACACCCCGACCCCGAGCCTGACCCGACACCCCGACCCCGAGCCTGACTCGACACCCTGACCCCGACACCACACCCCGACCCCGAAACAGCACCCCGACACCGACACGGCACTACCCCGACATCGACACGACACCGCGACCCCCCGACCACGAACAACACCCCGATCCCGACACAGCACCCTGACACCGACACGACACCCCGACCCCTGACACCTCCCGAAAAGGTGTTCTTTGGCCTTCCAGAGGCCGACAGGGTCATGTATTTGTGTATTATTAGTTAGGTCATATATTTTTCGATTTTGTTATGAAAAACATCATATATAATTGCGTTGATCGTGTAGTTTTAAATGTGCAGTTGTTTCATCGCTGCGAGGTTTGGTGTTCGACGACCTCGCCGTGCGTTTGACGAGCTCTGCCCCTTCGTTCGTGGGTGAGCACAAATGACAAGTCCTCCTCCCCCATTAATTATTTGATCTATTCCGATGAAACTTGATAGCTAGCTATATATGTGTCTTGAATCATCAGTATGCGTAACCAATATGTGTCTCCCGTTCGAAAGCGTCATAGTTATAAATATGCATGCATTTGCATATTTATAACCTTGATTCTTTCGAATTGTCCAACGCTATCCATGGACAGCCCGAGTATGTGTAGATTGGGTTCGTTTTCCCATATGCTTTGCTCCGGATCCGACGCATAAATTTCGTCAGTGCCTCCCCTGTTGTTCTCCGGGTACACATCCTCTCTGTTTATTGCAGAGACGTGTATCAGGAGAATAGCGGGGAGGTGCTGCCGAAATTTTGCGTCGGATCCGGAGCATAGCATGGGAAAATGAACCCAATCTACACATACACGGGTGGGATTAGGACCTATCATTACCTATTAGAATGTAGGTTGCATGGGCGTAATAAAATTGACAAAGTAGATCAACTGATGAATATATACGTGGTGAATTACATATATAATTTTTGTGTGACCAATAGGTCTGAAAGTCAAGATGAGTGACCGTGCGTGGATGTATACCGGTCACACTGGTCAGAACAAATGGAGCGCTGAATGGTTCACAAAAACCAAGGGGTTTGTGCAAACCGCATTTGCAAATGGCCAAAAGAAAACCTGGTGCCCCTGTTTCCGGTGCGGCAATTGGGAAAAGAAGACAGAGGCTCAAATGGGCAAACACCTGCAGAAGAGTGGTTTTACGCCAGATTATACGGTGTGGACATTTCATGGTGAGTCTGCCCAACGTGACCGAGCTGAGGTGGATCGTCGTCACACCGACGAGCATGGTACCGGGATGGAAAACATGGTGCAATACTATGATGATGCTCAGGATTCGGACGAGGAGATGTAGGAATCTGCAAAGGCCTTCAATGAAATGTTGGAGTCTTCAAAATTTCCGCTCCACGAGCACATTGAGCTTTGTCAGTTGGATGCCATCTCACAAGTAATGGCTCTGAAGGCTCAGTTCAACTTGGGCAGAGAATGCTATGACGCAATTATGACAGTATTTGGACGCTTTCTACCCAAAGGCCATGTAATGCCTGCAAACCTGTACCAGTCGGACAAAATCCTTCGTGCACTGAAGATGCCATATGAGAAGATACATGCTTGTGAGAAAGGATGTGCCTTATTTAGGCTTGACTATGAGGACTTGAACTATTGTCCCATTTGCAAGTCTTCCAGGTATATTGTGGTAGATAACGGTATGGGTGAGAAGACACAGACCAAAATCCCCGTTAGTGTTCTTCGGTATATGCCAATTGTACCAAGACTTCAACGTCTTTTCATGGTCGAAGAGACGGCCAGACAGATGACATGGCACAAAACAGGCAAAAGAACCGAACTAGATGCAGATGGGAATCTGATGATGGTACACACATCGGATGGTGTTGCGTGGAAAAAGTTTGATGAATTACATGCTGACAAAGCGGCAGATCCGAGGCATCCTCAAGTCGGCATCAGCACGGATGGGTTCAGTGTGTTTGGTATGACGGCAGCCCAATACAGTTGTTGGCCCGTATTTGTCTTTCCACTCAATCTCCCCCCGGACAGATTATGCAAAGAAAGAACATTTTCCTGACGTTGATAATTCCAGGGCCCAACTATCCGGGGAAAAATATGAATGTGTACATGCAGCCGCTTAAGGACGAATTGCAAGAAGCCTGGGATAATGGGTTCAAGACATACGACGCCTTTAGCAAACGGAACTTCATAATGCGTGTCTGGTACATGTACTCGACGCATGACTTGCCGGCGTATGCGCTATTCGTTGGCTGGTGTGTGCATGGAAGGTTCCCGTGCCCCACATGCAAGGGAGCTCTTGAGTTTCGTTGGCTTCAGGCCGGTCGCAAGTTTTCTTGCTTCGACATGCATAGACAGTTCCTGGATCCTCGCCATAAGTTCAGGAAAGACAAGAAGAACTTCATCAGGGGTAGAGTTGTCAAAAACTCTGCACCACCTGCATTGACAGGCCAACAGACCCTGGATCAGTTAAACGCTCTCGAGCCAGATCCACAACGTCCAGGGTACTTCAAGGGGTATAATACTAAGCACGCGTGGACTCACAAAACATGCTTATGGGATCTGCCTTACTTCAAAGACCTCCTTTGCCCACACAACATCGACGTGATGCACACTGAGAAGAATATCGCCGAGGCACTTTTTGGTACATTGTTCGGCATAGATGGGAAGTCAAAGGATAATACTAAGGCTAGAGTCGATCTGGAGGCGCTATGTGATAGGCCGTTACAAAACATGAAAGAACCGAAAGGAAAGCAGAACTGGACGAAGCCAAAGGCATGGTTCAATCTTGGAAGGCCAGCTATGAGGGAAATTATCTTGTGGGTGCAACAGCAGTTGATGTTCCCCGATGGGTATGCAGCGAATCTAAAGAGGGGAGCGAATCTTGATAAACTGAAGATATTTGGTCTCAAGAGTCATGATTGGCACATATGGATTGAGCGGGTAATGCCGGTGATGTTGCGTGGCTTCATCCCTGAGGATGAATGGCTAGTACTGGCAGAACTCAGCTATTTCTTCTGTGTTCTTTGTGCGAAAGAACTATCGCCTGGCGTGCTAGAAGAAATGGAAGAGTTGGCGCCAGAGTTGATCTGCAAGTTAGAGAAGATCTTTCCACCGGGCTTCTTTAATCCAATGCAGCATTTGATTTTGCATCTCCCGACCGAGGCAAGATTGGGGGGGCCCGTGAAAAATTGTTGGTGCTACCCAACTGAGAGGATGCAGAAGACGCTTCGAGAAAAATGTACAAATAAATGTAGAATTGAAGCATCGATGGCTGAGGCATTCATCATAGAGGAGGCGGCAAACTTCGTAACAGCGCACTATGAAGCCAAAAATCGCCATTTGCATAATCCGAAGCCTCGGTACAATGCTGACGACCCTAAAAAGGGTGGATCCAACCTCAGCCTATTCAAAGGGAATCTCGCACCAGCTAGTGTTTCACATCCAGTATCTTTGGATAACGAAGAATGGCGGACCATTTCGTTGTATATCTTCAACAACCTGATAGAAGTGCGGCCGTACATCGAGTAAGTTCTCGGTACATTGTTTCGCAACTTCTATTTCCTTTGAACTGCTCTTATTCCTGGATATGTCATACAGTCGATACGTCGCCATATTCTCGTATGGAGCGGAGATCCAAAAGGATTCCGTCGAAGAGTATGAGCTTCTCGCAAAGCAAGGAGGCGGCTATCCCGGTTTCATCTCTTGGTTCAAACAAACGGTAATTTCTATTAGACAATTTCATTTCATTCGCTAATTTGTGCGTAATGCAACAATCCTTTCATATTAAACTTGTAGGCTAATTCAGAGTCTATGGACGCCGAATTGAGACAAGTCGCTAATGGTTTTGACTATAAGGTCCGTTCATTTGACAAGTACGACATCAACGGGTATCGCTTTCGTACCTATGGCAAAGAGCTATCTATGGCCGACCGAAAGTCTACAAATTGTTGTGTATCTGCTATCGGCGAAGGAGGTACCGAGTATTATGGGAGAGTTGAAGCAATTTATGAACTTCTGTTCTATGGTGAAAACCCACCGAATGTCGTAGTCTTCAAATGTTATTGGTTTCAGCCGAAGGAGACTAGAAGGACTCATGAACATATAGGGCTAGTTGAAATCAACCAAAGCACCCATTTAGATGTTCCTGATGTCTATATTACGGCTCAACAGGCGACCCAAGTATTCTATCTACCGTGGGCCTGCCAAACTAATCCAAATCTGAAAGGTTGGGATGTCGTTTATGAAGTGTCGCCACGTGCTAGACTTTCTCCCCCAAAGGAAGAGGATTATGAACCTCACATTAACCCAGACACATATGAAGGAGAATTCTTCCAAGAGACACGTCTTTCCAAAAAGCGTTTCAAGAACCGCTATACTTCACCCCAAAACATTGAAGTAGACAGCGACAATGAATCCGACATCACCCCAGAGGAGGAACAAGAAGAGCCGGAACAAGAAGAGGTTACTGTTGCAGATGACCTGTCAATGCTTGACCGATTACGTCAAGGTGGCCTTGCACATGTTGATGCCAATGAACCCTATGAGCCCATCATTGATTATAGTGATAATGATGATTATGCATTTATTGATGATACTGATCGAGATTATTAGTAGTGTCAGGTATTCAATTTTTTTATGTTGTACTTGATGATGATACACTTAAGTGATATACATATTATTATTCATGTCGGTACTTTTTTTATGTTGTACTAATTTCGTTTATTCTTTGTCATGGCAGGTGTTGAAAGATGGTGGGCGCTGGTCGGGAGCACGCCGAGGCCCCTTCTTCGTCGGCGCGTGGTGCGAGGTCTTCCATTCCACACGCACCTCTTCGCCGAGCGTTGCTGGACAGTATGGCGACACCGTCGGGCCCTTCTTCGTCGACCGCGGTGCCCAGCAGGGGACGAGGTAAGAAGAAGAGAGGAGGTGGAGCACGTGGTCGCGGGAGAGAAGGTAGGGTGACTCTTACGGCGCCTTCCTCGCCACCGCCCCCAGCTGTTTCACCCGAGCACGTCACTACTAGGGTGGACTCGTCTGAGGAGGAGGCTGCACGGACTCCGGTCCACGAGCCTCTGGTCCATGGGTCTTCGGCCCACGAGCCTCGGGTCGACGGGCCTTCGGCCCACAAGACTTGGGCCCACGAGACCCCGAAGGAGCACACGTCTGGATGGGGTAATTGGTCGGGTCAGCCTGAGGAGCCGAGTGGCCACGCTGATGATGGCGGGGAGCCGAGTGGCCATGCTGATGATGGTGGGGAGCCGACTGATGAGGAGGAGGGGGAGGAGGGGGGGCAACGTCTACTAGCGTGGTGCTACACGGCTCCCGTGCGTGCCGGCGACCCGCGAGCAGAGGTGGTTGATTTTCCCTGATGGGGAGAGCTAAGTGCATTTAATCCTTTTGTACCTTCTGCATTCACGTTTCTTCAAATAACCGATGTGTTGGCCTTGTCATGCTGTAGGGGTTGGGACCACCATGAAAGTGTCCGCCGGCCCAACTCCGTCCTTGGAGTTCTGATTCGGCAAAACTTCCCGGGGTTTGTCACGTTGCCTGGTGAGGGTGGGCTTCCAGAGGTTGGATTGACTTGGGAGCACTACTTGGCTGCCCCAGCCCCGCCGGGTGAGATTATCGACGGTGTCTTGTGCAAGACGAGGGCAGACGTGTTGATCAGAAAGTTCTGGGTAATTGCTCCTTTACACAATTAAAAATCTTCCACTAGCTAGTTATTATTGTACTAATCAATATTGTCTCATTTGATTGCAGACATTCTACAAGTGTGAGGAGGGATACGAGGAGGAGGCGGATCATGTTATCCACAAGGAGTGCAAGCACCTACTTCAGAACTTACGGCATGAGGTTCGGGTGCAGGCTGTTCGAGACTACTACGCCGGGCGTGGTATCAAGAAGCCCAAGCAGGAGTGCCGCGATAAGTTCTTGAGTAAGGAGAAGTACATGAAGGTAATTCTTAAGGCCTTGTACTTACTTCCTTCATTTAGTAATTCATAGCCGTAGCGCTCAAGTTTCTATTTGCTAACTTAGGCCCCTCCAAGATGGTGTGCGGATCGGATGGATTGTTGGGAGGTGTTGGTCAATGCGTGGTGCTCAAAAGAATGGCTGGCCACCCACAAAGAGGCCAAGGACAAACGTGCCCAAATGGAAGGTGTGCCACACCACCAAGGCAGCTCCAACTTATTTCAGTACGGGCGGAACTGGGTATGTGGTTTGCTTCATGATTCATGCAATTCATTCATCATGCTAGCTTTAGCCCTTTAATTACTAATTTACTTTGTTTATCTCTTTCAGGCACGCTACAATAAGGCGGATAAGGTGCCAGAGGTGTACGACCTGTATGCCATGGCCCACACTGGCCCTTACAAGAAAGTCAAGGCATTCTCTGCGTCTGACCTCGATGATCCAAAGAACTTCACCAACATCTCCGCCCACGACAAGCTCGTGCAATATAGAGATCAGGGGAAGGCGAGGAAAGGGGAGGACTTTAACCCGAGCCAGGGTCCCATTGATACAGAGCTGCTGATGATATCTGGTGGCGGGAGGTCCCATGGCTCCATAGCCATGGGAGATGGACTTATCCGTTGTCCTAGCACTCTCCCGAAGATCAAGGCACGCCAGTCGAGCTCCGCTCCTGAGATAAGGCCTCGTGAACGGCCCGTCCAACTCGCCTTCAAGGTTAGTTATACGTACTCAGCTATCTTTCTCCATTACATTGTGTGCGCTTCCATCAATGATTACAAATGGTCATGTGAGTGGTGTTGCAGGCTGCTATACAGAGTGAGAGAGATAGAACGGAGAAACTTCTGGCGGAGGCGGCGGAGAGGTAGCGGGAGTTGGAGGAGAGGACGACAAAGATGTTGGAGGAGGAGAGGGCACGGAATGACATGCAGGCAAGGGCCATGTACGAGCTCCTTGTGGTAAGTTTCTTCTGCAGATTACTTGCTAGTCTTAACATTTGAGTCTCATTACTAACTAGTATGGCTGTTGTGAAAACCAAATGTGCAGTCTGTGTGCGAGAAGTCCGGTCAGACCGCTCCACCGATGCCAGTGATTGCTCCTGGGAGCACGGCGAGTTTAATTTGAATGGACATTACTTGCGAGTCTTAATATTTGAGTGTCATAATGCTAACGAGACATTGGAAATGATCTTTGGTGCAGCTTAACTCCAGAAACGCATCGCACGATCCTTCTCCAGCTAACGGCGCGAGCCAGCCCGCTCCTACACCTCCGTGATCACGGTAAGTTTCTCTAGTGTTTTGCTTAACAAATGCATAAAGACCTAGACTTAGCTTTATTTTCTCCAATATGCTTACCATAATGACCTAGAGTTAGCTTCTTTTCCTCCAAAATGACTTAATAAGCTTACTGACCTCATAAACCATCCATTCTACCTAAGTTAGCTCTAAAACGATATGTACGTAGCTTACTTATGTCAAAAATTGCATAATTAGCTTAGTTAGCTCATAAACGATCCATTTTACCTAAGTTAGCTCTAAAATGACTCATTTTACCTTAGTTAGCTTACAAGTGATCCAATTTATCCAAGTTAGCTCTAAAATGACCCATTTTACGTAGATTAGCTCCTAAATGATCCATTTTACCTACGTTAGCTTTAAAATGACCCATTTCACCTAGGTTAGCTCCAAAATGACCCATTTCACCTAAGTTAGCTCAAAAACGATCCATTTTACCTTAGTTAGCTCAAAAACGTGGCATTTCACCTTAGTTAGCTCATAAACGACCCATTTCAACTAAGTTAGCTCCAAAATGATCAATTTCACCTAGGTTAGCTCCAAAATGATCAATTTCACCTAGGTTAGCTCATAAACGACCCATTTCACCTAACTTAGCTCCAAAATGATCCATTTCACCTAGGATAGCTCATAAAATACCCATTTCACCTAGGTTAGCTCAAAACGATCCATTATACCTTAGTTAGCTAAAAAAACGTGGCATTTCACCTTAGTTAGCTCATAAATGACCCATTTCAACTAAGTTAGCTCCAAAATGATCAATTTCACCTAGGTTAGCTCCAAAATGATCAATTTCACCTAGGTTAGCTCATAAACGACCCATTTCACCTAACTTAGCTCCAAAATGATCTATTTCACCTAGGATAGCTCATAAACTACCCATTTCACCTAGGTTAGCTCATAAACGATACATTTCACCTAAGTTAGCTAATAAATGACATATACTTCTTCTTCTAGTCTTCTTCTTCTTCTTCTATTCTTCTTCTTCTACTCTTTTTCTTCTAGTCTAATTCTTCTTCTAGTCTTCTTTTTCTAACTTTCTTATTTGTCATTTTGCAGGTTTCATTCACTTCACAGAAGCCAACTTCCTATGATGGATTGCTTGTTTTTCCTTTGATGCACTTCTTGTATTATGCTCGCTTGCTATGATGAAACTAGATTGCTATGATGAAACTTTGCATATTGTAATATGTATGGATCGATGGAACTATGTGCAACCTACTATGTATGTATGGATGGATATTTATTATGTTGGATGTAAATGTGCTGGATATTTGTGTGATGGATATATATGTGTTGTGATATATTTGCTGTGATAATTGTTGGATATAAGAAAAACAGAATAAAAAAGAGGCAGTGCAGGCTCTTTGCCGCCCGCGGCAGACGGCAAAGACCCCTTTGCCGTCGGTGGCAGACGGCAAAGGGAGCACGTGGCGCCCACCTGTGCTTCCTGGGGGATGGACCATTTGGCCAATTTGCCTACCGTGGCGGACGGCAAAGCTAAGCTGATGGCAAAGACTTTGCCTTTGCCGCCCGTCGGGCGGACGGCAAAAAAAAGCGGGCGCTGACGTATTGTGACGTCATCTGGCGGACGGCAAAGAGGCGCTCAAATTTGACGTCCGCTGGCGGACGGCAAAGGCCGCCATTAGCCGCCTAACGGATTAACACTGGCGGACGTGCAACATTTTGCCGTCCCCCTCTTTGCCGTCCGCCGCTGTAGGAAAAGGGCTCTTTGCCGTCCGCCATAAAAAGCAGACGGCAAAGGACCTCTTTGCCGACCCTATCTTTGCCGTCACTGTTTGCCGTCCGCCGTGGACGGCAAAGTGCTTTGCCGTTAGCCGTCCGTGCCTTTGCCGTCCGCCGTGGCAGACGGCAAATTACCGGATTCCTGTAATGAAGGATGGCGGGAACACCAGCTCGAAACAGACAAGACATTGCGCCACATCACTCCTTAGCCTTGGTATGATATCTGGATCGATCACCTTATGAGAGATTGCATTGAGGAATGCACATAGCTTCACAATGGCTAATCGGACGTTTTCCAGTAGAAGCCCCCTCAATGCAACCGGAAGCAGTTGCGTCATAATCACATGGCAATCATGAGACTTTAGGCTCTAGAACTTTTTCTCTGGAATATTTATTATTCCCTTTATATTCGACGAGAAGCCAGCTGGGACCTTCATACTGAGCAGGCATTCAAAAACGATTTCCTTCTCTTCTTTGGTAAGAGCGTAGCTGGCAGGACCTTCATACTGCTTTGGAGGCATGCCGTCTTTTTCGTGCAAACGTTGCAGGTCCTCCCGTGCCTCAGGTGTATCTTTTGTCTTCCCATACACGCCCAAGAAGCCTAACTGTTGGGGAACGTAGCAGAATTTTAAAATTTTCTACGCATCACCAAGATCAATCTATGGAGTCATCTAGCAACGAGGGAGAGGGGAGTACATCTACATACCCTTGTAGATCGCGAGCGGAAGCGTTCAAGAGAACGGGGTTGATGGAGTCGTACTCGTCATGATCCAAATCACCGATGACCGAGCGCCGAACGGACGGCACCTCCGCGTTCAACACACGTACGGTTGGGGAAGATGTCTCCTCCTTCTTGATCCAGCAAGGGGAAGGAGAGGTTGATGGAGATCCAACAGCACAACGGCGTGGTGGTGGAAGCAGCGGTGATGTCGGCAGGGCTTCGCCAAGCTCCAACGAGAGAGAGAGGTGTTACGAGGGCAGAGGGAGGCGCCAGGGACTTGGGTCGGCTGCCCTCCCTCCCCCCACTATATATAGGGCCCCTAGGGGGGCGCCGGCCCTAGGAGATCCCATCTCCAAGGGGGGGGGGCGGTGGCCAAGGGGGGACTTTCCCCCCAAGTCAGGTGGGGCGCCCCCCACCCCTAGGGTTTCCAACCCTAGGCGCAGGGGGAGGCCCATGGGGGGCGCACCAGCCCACCAGGGGCTGGTTCCCCTCCCACTTCAGCCCATGGGGCCCTCCGGGATAGGTGGCCCCACCCGGTGGACCCCCGGGACCCTTCCGGTGGTCCCGGTACAATACCGATTACCCCCGAGACTTTCCCGATGGCCGAAATTGGACTTCCTATAAATAAATCTTCACCTCCAGACCATTCCGGAACTCCTCGTGACGTCCGGGATCTCATCCGGGACTCCGAACAACTTTCGGGTTACCACATACTAATATCTCTACAACCCTAGCGTCACCGAACCTTAAGTGTGTAGACCCTACGGGTTCGGGAGACACGCAGACATGACCGAGACGACTCTCCGGTCAATAACCAACAGCGGGATCTGGATACCCATGTTGGCTCCCACATGTTCCACGATGATCTCATCGGATGAACCACGATGTCGAGGATTCAATCAATCCCGTATTCAATTCCCTTTGTCAATCGGTACGTTACTTGCCCGAGATTCGATCGTCGGTATCCCAATACCTCGTTCAATCTCGTTACCGGCAAGTCACTTTACTCGTACCGTAATGCATGATCCCGTGACCAAACACTTGGTCACATTGAGCTCATTATGATGATGCATTACCGAGTGGGCCCAGAGATACCTCTCCGTCATACGGAGTGACAAATCCCAGTCTCGATCCGTGTCAACCCAACAGATACTTTCGGGGATACCTGTAGTATACCTTTATAGTCACCCAGTTACGTTGTGACGTTTGGTACACCCAAAGCACTCCTACGGCATCCGGGAGTTACACGATCTCATGGTCTAAGGAAATGATACTTGACATTGGAAAAGCTCTAGCAAACGAACTACACGATCTTGTGCTATGCTTAGGATTGGGTCTTGTCCATCACATCATTCTCCTAATGATGTGATCCCGTTATCAATGACATCCAATGTCCATAGTCAGGAAACCATGACTATCTGTTGATCAACGAGCTAGTTAACTAGAGGCTCACTAGGGACATGTTATGGTCTATGTATTCACACATGTATTATGATTTCCGGATAACACAATTATAGCATGAATAATAGACAATTATCATGAACAAGGAAATATAATAATAATCATTTTATTATTGCCTCTAGGGCATATTTCCAACAGTCTCCCACTTGCACTAGAGTCAATAATCTAGTTACATTGTGATGAATCGAACACCCATAGAGTTCTGGTGTTGATCATGTTTTGCTCGCGGAAGAGGTTTAGTCAACGGATCTGCGACATTCAGATCCGTATGTACTTTGCAAATATCTATGTCTCCATCTTGAACATTTTCACGAATGGAGTTGAAGCGACGCTTGATGTGCCTGGTCTTCTTGTGAAACCTGGGCTCCTTGGCAAGGGCAATAGCTCCAGTGTTGTCACAGAAGAGAGTGATCGGCCCCGACGCATTGGGTATGACTCCTAGGTCGGTGATGAACTCCTTCATCCAGATTGCTTCATGCGCTGCCTCCGAGGCTGCCATGTACTCCGCTTCACATGTAGATCACGCCACGACGCTTTGCTTGCAACTGCACCAGCTTACTGCCCCACCATTCAAAATATACACGTATCCGGTTTGTGACTTAGAGTCATCCAGATCTGTGTCGAAGCTAGCGTCGACGTAACCCTTTACAACGAGCTCCTCGTCACCTCCATATACGAGAAACATATCCTTAGTCCTTTTCAGGCACTTCAGGATGTTCTTGACCGCTGTCAGTGTTCCATGCCGGGATTACTTTGGTACCTTCCTACCAAACTCACGACAAGGTTTACATCAGGTCTGGTGCACAGCATGGGATACATGATAGACCCTATGGCTGAGGCATAGGGGACGACACTCATCTTTTCTCTATCTTCTGTCGTGGTCAGACATTGAGCTGAGCTCAATTTCACACCTTGCAACACAGGCAAGAACCCCTTCTTGGACTGATCCATATTGAACTTCTTCAATATCTTATCAAGGTATGTGCTTTGTGAAAGACCTATGAGGCGTCTCGATCTATCTCTATAGATCTTGATGCCTAATATGTAAGCAGCTTCTCCAAGGTCCTTCATTGAAAAACACTTATTCAAGTAGGCCTTAATACTGTCCAAAAGTTCTATATCATTTCCCATCAAAAGTATGTCATCCACATATAATATGAGAAATGCTACAGAGCTCCCACTCACTTTCTTGTAAACGCAGGCTTCTCCATAAGTCTGCATAAACCCAAACGCTTTGATCATTTCATTAAAGCGAATGTTCCAACTCCGAGATGCTTGCACCAGCCCATAGATGGAGCGCTGGAGCTTGCATACCTTGTTAGCATTCTTAGGATCGACAAAACCTTCCGGCTGCATCATATACAATTCTTCCTTAAGAAAGCCGTTAAGGAATGCCGTTTTGACGTCCATTTGCCATATCTCATAATCATAGTATGCGGCAATTGCTAACATGATTCGGACGGACTTCAGCTTCGCTACGGGTGAGAAGGTCTCATCGTAGTCAACCCCTTGAACTTGTCGATAACCCTTAGCGACAAGTCGAGCCTTATAGATGGTAACATTACCATCCGCGTCCGTCTTCTTCTTAAAGATCCATTTATTCTCTATCGCTCGCCGATCATCGGGCAAGTCTGTCAAAGTCCATACTTTGTTTTCATACATGGATCCTATCTCGGATTGCATGGCTTCAAGCCATTTGTTGGAATCTGGGCCCGCCATTGCTTCTTCATAGTTCGAAGGTTCACCGTTGTCTAACAACATGATTTCCAGGACAGGGTTGCCATACCATTCTGGTGTGGAACGTGTCCTTGTGGACCTTCGAAGTTCAGTAGCAACTTGATCCGAAGTACCTTGATCATCATCATTAACTTCCTCTCTAGTCGGTGCAGGCACCACAGGAACATCTTCCTGAGCTGCGCTACTTTCCGGTTCAAGAGGCAGTACTTCATCGAGTTCTACTTTCCTCCCACTTACTTCTCTCGAGAGAAACTCTTTCTCCAGAAAGGACCCGTTCTTGGCAACAAAGATCTTGCCTTCGGATCTGAGGTAGAAGGTATACCCAATGGTTTCCTTAGGGTATCCTATGAAGACGCATTTTTCCGACTTGGGTTCGAGCTTTTCAGGTTGAAGTTTCTTGACATAAGCATCGCATCCCCAAACTTTTAGAAACGACAGCTTAGGTTTCTTCCCAAACCATAATTCATACGGTGTCGTCTCAACGGATTTAGACGGTGCCCTATTTAAAGTGAATGTAGCTGTCTCTAGAGCGTATCCCCAAAATGATAGCGGTAAATCAGTGAGTGACATCATAGATCGCACCATATCCAATAGAGTGCGATTACGACGTTCGGACACACCGTTACGCTGAGGTGTTCCAGGCGGCGTGAGTTGTGAAACGATTCCACATTTCCTTAAGTGCGTACCAAATTCGTGACTTAAATATTCTCCCCCACGATCTGATCGTAAGAATTTTATCTTTCGGTCACGTTGATTCTCTACCTCATTCTGAAATTCCTTGAACTTTTCAAAGGTCTCAGACTTGTGTTTCATCAAATAGACATACCCATATCTACTTAAGTCATCAGTGAGAGTGAGAACATAACGATAGCCACCGCGAGCCTCAACGCTCATTGGACCGCACACATCAGTATGTATAATTTCCAATAAGTTGGTTGCTCGCTCCATTGTTCCGGAGAACGGAGTCTTGGTCATTTTACCCATGAGGCATGGTTCGCACGTGTCAAATGATTCGAAATCAAGAGACTCCAAAAGTCCATCTGTATGGAGCTTCTTCATGCGTTTGACACCGATGTGACCAAGGCGGCAGTGCCACAGATATGTGGGACTATCATTATCAATCTTACATCTTTTGGTATTCACACTATGAATATGTGTAACATCACGTTCGAGATTCATTAAGAATAAACCATTGACCAGCGGGGCATGACCATAAAACATATCTCTCATATAAATAGAACAACCATTATTCTCGGATTTAAATGAGTAGCCATCTCGTATTAAACGAGATCCAGATACAATGTTCATGCTCAAAGCTGGCACTAAATAACAATTATTGAGGTTTAAAACTAATCCCGTAGGTAAATGTAGAGGTAGCGTGCCGACGGCGATCACATCGACCTTGGAACCATTCCCGACGCGCATCGTCACCTCGTCCTTCGCCAGTCTCCGCTTATTCCGCAGCTCCTGTTTTGAGTTACAAATATGAGCAACCGCACCGGTATCAAATACCCAGGAGCTACTACGAGTACTGGTAAGGTACACATCAATTACATGTATATCACATATACCTTTAGTGTTGCCGGCCTTCTTGTCCGCTAAGTATTTGGGGCAGTTCCGCTTCCAGTGTCCCTTTCCCTTGCAATAAAAGCACTCAGTCTCAGGTTTGGGTCCATTCTTTGGCTTCTTCCCGGCAACTGATTTACCGGCCGCGGCAACTCCCTTGCCGTCCTTCTTGAAGTTCTTCTTACCCTTGCCTTTCTTGAAACTAGTGGTTTTATTGACCATCAACACTTGATGTTCCTTTTTGATTTCCACCTCCGCTGATTTCAGCATTGAAAATACTTCAGGAATAGTTTTCACCATCCCCTGCATATTGTAGTTCATCACAAAGCTCTTGTAGCTAGGTGGGAGCGACTGAAGGATTCTGTCAATGACCGCCTCGTCCGGGAGGTTAATGTCCAGCTGGGACAAGCGGTTGTGCAACCCAGACATTTTGAGTATGTGCTCACTGACAGAACTATTTTCCTCCATCTTACAACTGTAGAACTTGTCGGAGACTTCATATCTCTCGACCCGGGCATGAGCTTGGAAAACCATTTTCAGCTCTTCGAACATCTCATATGCTCCGTGTTGCTCAAAACGCTTTTGGAGCCCCGGTTCTAAGCTGTAAAGCATGCCGCACTGAACGAGGGAGTAATCATCAGCACGCGACTGCCAAGCGTTCATAACGTCTTGGTTCTCTGGGATGGGTGCTTCACCTAGCGGTGCTTCTAGGACATATGCTTTCTTGGCAGCTATGAGGATGATCCTCAGGTTCCGGACCCAGTCCGTATAGTTGCTGCCATCATCTTTCAGCTTGGTTTTCTCTAGGAACGCGTTGAAGTTGAGGTTGACATGAGCGTTGGCCATTTGATCTACAAGACATTTTGCAAAGGTTTTTAGACTAAGTTCATGATAATTAAGTTCATCTAATCAAATTATTTAATGAACTCCCACTCAGACAGACATCCCTCTAGTCATCTAAGTGATACATGATCCGAGTCAACTAGGCCGTGTCCGATCATCACGTGAGACGGACTAGTCATCATCGGTGAACATCTTCATGTTGATCGTATCTTCTATACGACTCATGTTCGACCTTTCGGTCTTCCGTGTTCCGAGGCCATGTCTGTACATGCTAGGCTCGTCAAGTCAACCTAAGTGTATTGCGTGTGTAAATCTGGCTTACACCCGTTGTATTCGAACGTTAGAATCTATCACACCCGATCATCACGTGGTGCTTCGAAACAACGAACCTTCGCAACGGTGCACAGTTAGGGGGAACACTTTCTTGAAATTATTGTGAGGGATCATCTTATTTAAGCTACCGTCGTTCTAAGCAAATAAGATGTAAAACATGATAAACATCACATGCAATCAAATAGTGACATGATATGGCCAATATCATTTTGCTCCTTTTGATCTCCATCTTCGGGGCGCCATGATCATCATCGTCACCGGCATGACACCATGATCTCCATCATCATGATCTCCATCATCGTGTCTTCATGAAGTTGTCTCGTCATCTATTACTTCTACTACTATGGCTAACGGTTTAGCAATAAAGTAAAGTAATTACATGACGTTTATGTTGACACGCAGGTCATAAATAAATTAAGACAACTCCTATGGCTCCTGCCGGTTGTCATACTCATCGACATGCAAGTCGTGATTCCTATTACAAGAACATGATCAATCTCATACATCACATATATCATTCATCACATCCTTTTGGCCATATCACATCACACGGCACATGCTGCAAAAACAAGTTAGACGTCCTCTAATTGTTGTTGCAAGTTTTTACGTGGCTGCTATAGGTTTCTAGCAAGAACGTTTCTTACCTACGCCAAAACCACAACGTGATATGCCAATTTCTATTTACCCTTCATAAGGACCCTTTTCATCGAATCCGATCCGACTAAAGTGGGAGAGACAGACACCCGCTAGCCACCTTATGCAACTAGTGCATGTCAGTCGGTGGAACCTGTCTCACGTAAGCGTACGTGTAAGGTCGGTCCGGGCCGCTTCATCCCACGATGCCGCCGAATCAAGATAAGACTAGTAACGGCAAGTAAATTGACAAAATCGATGCCCACAACATCTTGTGTTCTACTCGTGCATAGAAACTATGCATAGACCTGACTCATGATGCCACTGTTGGGGAACGTAGCAGAATTTTAAAATTTTCTACGCATCACCAAGATCAATCTATGGAGTCATCTAGCAACGAGGGAGAGGGGAGTGCATCTACATACCCTTGTAGATCGCGAGCGGAAGCGTTCAAGAGAACGGGGTTGATGGAGTCGTACTCGTCGTGATCCAAATCACCAATGACCGAGTGCCGAACGGACGGCACCTCCGCGTTCAACACACATACGGTTGGGGAAGACGTCTCCTCCTTCTTGATCCAGCAAGGGGAAGGAGAGGTTGATGGAGATCCAGCAGCACGACGGCGTGGTGGTGGAAGCAGCGGTGATCTCGGCAGGGCTTCGCCAAGCTCCAACGAGAGGGAGAGGTGTTACGAGGGGAGAGGGAGGCGCCAGGGACTTGGGTGCGGCTGCCCTCCCTCCCCCCACTATATATAGGGCCCCTAGGGGGGCGCCGGCCCTAGGAGATCCCATCTCCAAGGGGGGCGGCGGCCAAGGGGGGACTTGCCCCCCAAGTCAGGTGGGGCGCCCCCACCCCTAGGGTTTCCAACCCTAGGCGCAGGGGGAGGCCCATGGGGGGCGCACCAGCCCACCAGGGGCTGGTTCCCCTCCCACTTCAGCCCATGGGGCCCTCCGGGATAGGTGGCCCCACCCGGTGGACCCCCGGGACCCTTCCGGTGGTCCCGGTACAATACCGATTACCCCCGAAACTTTCCCGATGGCCGAAACTGGACTTCCTATATATAAATCTTCACCTCCGGACCATTCCGGAACTCCTCGTGACGTCCGGGATCTCATCCGGGACTCCGAACAACTTTCGGGTTACCGCATACTAATATCTCTACAACCCTAGCGTCACCGAACCTTAAGTGTGTAGACCCTACGGGTTCGGGAGACACGCAGACATGACCGAGACGACTCTCCGGTCAATAACCAACAGCGGGATCTGGATACCCATGTTGGCTCCCACATGTTCCACGATGATCTCATCGGATGAACCACGATGTCGAGGATTCAATCAATCCCGTATTCAATTCCCTTTGTCAATCGGTACGTTACTTGCCCGAGATTCGATCGTCGGTATCCCAATACCTCGTTCAATCTCGTTACCGGCAAGTCACTTTACTCGTACCGTAATGCATGATCCCGTGACCAAACACTTGGTCACATTGAACTCGTTATGATGATGCATTACCGAGTGGGCCCAGAGATACCTCTCCGTCATACGGAGTGACAAATTCCAGTCTCGATCCGTGTCAACCCAACAGATACTTTCGGGGATACCTGTAGTATACCTTTATAGTCACCCAGTTACGTTGTGACGTTTGGTACACCCAAAGCATTCCTACGGCATCCAGGAGTTACACGATCTCATGGTCTAAGGAAATGATACTTGACATTGGAAAAGCTCTAGCAAACGAACTACACGATCTTGTGCTAAGCTTAGGATTGGGTCTTGTCCATCATATCATTCTCCTAGTGATGTGATCCCGTTATCAATGACATCCAATGTCCATAGTCAGGAAACCATGACTATATGTTGATCAACGAGCTAGTTAACTAGAGGCTCACTAGGGACATGTTATGGTCTATGTATTCACACATGTATTATGATTTCCGGATAACACAATTATAGCATGAATAATAAACAATTATCATGAACAAGGAAATATAATAATAATTATTTTATTATTGCCTCTAGGGCATATTTCCAACACTAACAGGTTCACGCAAAGGTTCTTCGTCATGTGCATCACGTCGATTGAAGAGCGTACCTCTAGCTCTTTCTAGTAGGGTAGGTCCCAAAATATAGATTTCTTCTTCCACATGGGTGCGTGTCCCTCAGCGTCATTTGGAACAACTAGTCCGCCGGGACCCTTTCCAAATAATACGTGTAAATCAGAGACCATATCAAGTACGTGATCACCGGTACGCATGGCGGGCTTCTTCCGGTGATCTGCCTTGCCTTTGAAATGCTTGCCTTTCTTTCGACATTGATGGTTGGTCGGGAGAAATCGACGATGGCCCAGATACACATTCTTCCTGCATCTGTCCAGGTATATACTTTCGGTGTTAGCTAAACAGTGCGTGCATGCGTGGTATCCCTTGTTTGTCTATCCTGAAAGGTTACTGAGAGCGGGCCAATCGTTGATGGTTACAAACAGCAACGCATGCAGGTTAAATTCCACCTGTTTGTGCTCATCCCACACACGTACACCGTTTCCATTCCACACCTATAAAAGTTCTTCAACTAATGGCCTTAGGTACACATCAATGTCGTTGCCGGGTTGCTTAGGGCCTTGCATGAGAATTGGCATCATAGTGCACTTCCGCTTCATGCACATCCAAGGAGGAAGGTTATACATACATAGAGTCACGGGCTAGGTGTTTTGATTGCTGCTCTGCTCCCCAAAAGGATTAATGCCATCCGCGCTTAAAGCAAACCATACATTCCTTGGGTCCTTTGCAAACTCATCCCAGTACTTTCTCTCGATTTTTCTCCACTGCGACCCGTCAGCGTGTGCTCTCAACTTCCCGTCTTTCTTCCGGTCCTCACTGTGCCATCGCATCAGCTTGGCATGCTCTTCGTTTCTGAACATACGTTTCAACCGTGGTATTATAGGAGCATACCACATCACCTTCACAGGAACCCTCTTCCTGGGGGGCTCGCCGTCAACATCACCAGGGTCATCTTGTCTGATCTTATACCGCAATGCACCGCATACCAGGCATGCGTTCAGATCCTTGTATGCACCGCGGTAGAGGATGCAGTCATTAGGGCATGCATGTATCTTCTCCACCTCCAATCCTAAAGGGCATACGACCTTCTTTGCTGTGTATGTACTGTCGGGCAATTCGTTATCCTTTGGAAGCTTCTTCTTCAATATTTTCAGTAGCTTCTCAAATCCTTTGTCAGCCACAGCATTCTCTGCCTTCCACTGCAGCAATTCCAGTACGGTACCGAGCTTTGTGTTTTCATCTTCGCAATTGGGGTACAACCCTTTTTTGTGATCCTCTAACATGCGATCGAACTTCAGCTTCTCCTTTTGACTTTCGCATTGCGTCCTTGCATCGACAATGACCCGGCGGAGATCATCATCATCGGGCACATCGTCTGGTTCCTCTTGATCTCCAGCTTCCTCTTGATCTTCAGCTTCCCCCATTGCAGCATCAATATATTCAGGGGGCACATAGTTGTCATCGTCCTCTTCTTCTTCGTTGTCTTCCATCATAACCCCTATTTCTCCGTGGTTCATCCAAACATTATAGTGTGGCATGAAACCCTTATAAAGCAGGTGTGTGTGAAGGATTTTCTTGTTAGAGTAAGACCTCGTATTCCCACAATCAGGGCATGGACAACACATAAAACCATTCTGCTTGTTTGCCTCAGCCACTTCGAGAAATTTACGCACGCCCTTAATGTACTCGGAGGTGTGTCTGTCACCGTACATCCATTGCCGGTAAAATTAGACAAGTATCTATCTAAAGTAATATTTTTTTTCTTTCAGAAAGAAGATAAGAACAGGAGGCTCACCACGGTGGTGCCGGTGATGAGATCGGCGTGGGTGATCGACGGCGATGAAAACGAGGACGGGGCGTGACGGACCGCTAAACCTAGACAAATCTCGGAAAAAATCGACCTCCGAGGTCGAGCTTCGAGAGGAGAAAGCTTAACTAATGTGGCTCGGGCATTTCATCGAACACCTCACATGCATAAGAGGTGAGCTAGAGCACCCAAATGTCCTTCCTCGCCGACCAGCAAAAAACAGAGCACTGTGTAGTGCTCTACTCGTCGGCGGTGGGGTATATATAGGAAACTCATTGGTCCCGGTTCGTGGCTGGAACCGGGACTAAAGCCCAGCCTTCTGTCCTGGTTCGAGCCAAGAACTAGGACCTACGTTTGTGGGCCAGGAGCGAGGCCCATTGGTCCTGGTTCGTGCCTAGAACCGGGACAAATGGGCCAAGATGAACCGGGACCAATGCCCACGAGGCCCCGGCCGGCCCCCTGGGCTCACGAACCGGGACGAATGCATCCATTGGTCCCAGTTCTGAGAACCGGGACTAATGGGCTGGCCAGGCCCGAACGAAAGCCCCCTTTTCTACTAGTGGCATGAACATCGCTCTCCTTATCCGCTGGCTCTAGACAATCGCCAATGTGGATGGGGGACTCTGGCTAACTGATGTCTACTACACAACCTTCTTCTTGTAGACGTTGTTGGGCCTCCAAGTGCAGAGGTTTCTAGGACAGTAGCAAACTTCCCTCAAGTGGATGACCTAAGATTTATCAATCCGTAGGAGGCGTAGGATGAAGATGGTCTCTCTCAAGCAACGCTGCAACCAAATAACAAAAAGTCTCTTGTGTCCCCAACACACCCAATACAATGGTAAATTGTATAGGTGCACTAGTTCGGCGAAGAGATGGTAATACAAGTGGTATATGGATGGTAGATAATAGTTTTTGTAATCTGAAAATATAAAAACAGCAAGGTAACTAATGATAAAAGTGAGCGTAAACGGTATTGCAATGATAGGAAACAAGGCCTGGGGTTCATACTTTCACTAGTGTAAGTTCCCTCAACAATAATAAAATAATTGGATCATATAACTATCCCTCAACATGCAACAAAGAGTCACTCCAAAGTCACTAATAGAGGAGAACGAACGAAGAGATTATGGTAGGGTACGAAACCACCTCAAAGTTATTCTTCCCAATCAATCCGTTGGGCTATTCCTATAAGTTTCACAAACAGCCCTAGAGTTCGTACTAGAATAACACCTTAAGACACAAATCAACCAAAACCCTAATGTCACCTTGATACTCCAATGTCACCTCAAGTATCCGTGGGTATGATTATACGATATGCATCTCAGATTCATCTATTCAACCAACACATAGAACCTCAAAGAGTGCCCCAAAGTTTCTACCGGAGAATCACGACGAAAACGTGTGCCAGCCCCTATGCATAGGTTCATGGGTGGAACCCGCAAGTTGATCACCAAAACATACATCAAGTGAATCACGTGGTATCCCATTGTCACCACAGATATGCACGGCAAGACATACATCAAGTGTTCTCAAATTTTTAAAGACTCAATCCGATAAGATAACTTCAAAGGGGAAACTCAATCCATTACAAGAGAGTAGAGGGGGGGGGGGAGAAAACATCATAGGATCCAAATATAATAGCAAAGCTCGTGATACATCAAGATCGTACCACCTCAAGAATACGAGAGAGAGAAAGAGAGAGAGAGATCAAACACATAGCTACTGGTACATACCCTCGGCCCCGAGGGAGAACTACTCCCTCCTCGTCATGGAGAGCACCAGGATGATGAAGATGGCCACCGGAGAGGGATTGCCCCCTCCGGCAGGGTGCCGGAACGGGTCTAGATTGGCTTTTGGTGGCTACGGAGGCTTCTGGCAGCGGAACTCCCGATCTATTGTGCTCCCGGATGTTTTTAGGGTATATGGAGATATATAGGCTGAAGAAATATGTCAGGGGGCCACGAGGGGCCCACGAGGGTGGAGGGCGCGCCCAGGGGGGTGGGCGTGCCCCCCTACCTCGTGGCCTCCTTGAAGCTTCCCTTACATGCACTTCAAGTCTTCTTGGCTTCTTTCCTTCCAAAAATGAGTTCCGTGAAGTTTCAGGTCAATTTGACTCCGTTTGATTTTCCTTTTCTTCGAAACGCTAAAACAAGGTAAAAACAGAAACTGGCACTGGGCTCTGTGTTAATAGGTTAGTCCCAAAAATCATATAAAATAGCATATAAATGCATATAAAGCATCAAGGTTGATAATATAATATCATGGAGCAATCAAAAATTATAGATACGTTGGAGACGTATCAGCATCCCCAAGCTTAATTCCTGCTCGTCCTCGAGTAGGTAAATGATAAAAACATAATTTTTGATGTGGAATGCTACCTAACATATTTATCCATGTAGTTCTCTTTATTGTGGCAAGAATATTCAGATCCATAAGATTCGAGACAAAATTTTAATATTGACATAAAAACAATAATACTTTAAGCATACTAACTAAGCAATCATGTCTTCTCAAAATAACATGGCCAAATAAAGCTATCCCTACAAAATCATATAGTCTGGCTATGCTCCATCTTCACCACACAAAATATTTAAATCATGCACAACCCCGATGACAAGCCAAGCAATTGTTTCATACTTTTGATGTTCTCAAACTTTTTCAATCTTCACGCAATACATGAGCGTGAGCCATGGACATAGCACTATAGGTGGAATAGAATGGTGGTTGTGGAGAGACAAAAAAAGGAGAAGATAGTCTCACATCAACTAGGCGTATCAATGGGCTATGGAGATGCCCATCAATAGATATCAGTGTGAGTGAGTAGGGATTGCCATGCAACAGATGCACTAGAGCTATAAGTATATGAAAGCTCAACAAAGAAACTAGTGGGTGTGCATCCAACTCGCTTGCTCACGAGGACCTAGGGCGTTTTGAGGAAGCCCATCATTGGAATACACAAGCCAAGTTCTATAATGAAAGATTCCCACTAGTATATGAAAGTGACAACATAGGAGACTCTCTATCATGAAGATCGTGGTGCTACTTTGAAGCACAAGTGTGGTAAAAGGATAGTAGCATTGCCCCTTCTCTCTTTTTCTCTCATTTTTTATTTTTTTATTTTTTTATTTGGGCCTTCTCCCTTTTTTATGCCTCTTTTCTCTCTTTTTTATTTGGGCTTCTTTGGCCTCTTTTTTTTTGTCCGGAGTCTCATCCCGACTTGTGGGGGAATCATAGTCTCCATCATCCTTTCCTCATTGGGACAATGCTCTAATAATGATGATCATCACACTTATTTTTACTTACAACTCAAGAATTACAAGTCAATACTTGGAACAAGATATGACTCTATATGAATGCCTCCGGTGGTGTACCGGGGTGTGCAATGATGCATGAGTGACATGTATGAAAGAATTGTGAATGGTGGCTTTGCCACAAATATGATGTCAACTACATAATCATGCAAAGCAATATGACAATGATGAAGCGTGTCATAATAACGAAATGGTGGAAATTTGCATGGAAATATATCTCAGAGTGGCTATGGAAATGCCATGATAGGTAGGTATGGTGGCTGTTTTGAGGAAGGTATATGGTGGGTTTGAGGTACCGGCGAAAGTTGCGCGGTACTAGAGAGGCTAGCAATGGTGGAAGGGTGAGAGTGCGTATAATCCATGGACTCAACATTAGTCATAAAGAACTCACATACTTATTGAAAAAATCTATTAGTTATCGAAGCAAAGTACTACGTGCATGCTCCTAGGGGGATAGATTGGTAGGAAAAGACCATCGCTCGTCCCCGACCGCCACTCATAAGGAGGACAATCAATAAATATATCATGCTCCGACTTCATTACATAACGGTTCACCATACGTGCATGCTACGGGAATAACAAACTTTAACACAAGTATCTCTCAAATTCACAACTACTCAACTAGCATGACTCTAATATTACCATCCTCATATCTCAAAACAACCATCAAGTATCAAACTTCTCTTAGTATTCGATGCACTCTATATGAAAGTTTGTATTATATCCCTCTTAGATGCCCATCATATTAGGACTAAATTCATAACCAAAGCAAATTAACATGCTGTTTAACGACTCTCAAAATAATATAAGTGAAGCATGAGAGATCAATTATTTCTATAAAATAAAACCACCACCATGCTCTAAAAAGATATAAGTGAAGCACTACAACAACAACAAACTACTCCAGAAGATATAAGTGAAGATCAATGAGTAGTCGAATAATTATGCAACTATGTGAAGACTCTCTAACATTTAATAATTTCAGATCTTGGTATTTTATTCAAACAGCAAGCAAAACTAAATAAAATAAAATGACGCTCCAAGCAAAACACATATCATGTGGTGAATAAAAATATAGCTCCAAGTAAAGTTACCGATGAACGAAGACGAAAGAGGGGATGCCTTCCGGGGCATCCCCAAGCTTAGGCTCTTGGTTGTCTTTGAATATTACCTTGGGGTGCCTTGGGTATCCCCAAGCTTAGGCTCTTGCCACTCCTTATTCCATAGTCCATCGAATCTTTACCCAAAACTTGAAAACTTCACAACACAAAACTTAACAGAAAACTCGTAAGCTCCGTTAGTATAAGAAAGCAAATCACCATCATAAGGTACTGTAATGAATTCATTCTAAATTCATATTGGTGTAATATCTACTGTATTCCAACTTATCTATGGTTCATACCCTCCGATACTACTCATAGATTCATCAAAGCAAACAACACATCGAAAACAGAATCTGTCAAAAACAGAACAGTCTGTAGTAATCTGGATCAAACGTATACTTCTGGAACCCCCAAAATTCTAAAATAAATTGCTGGACCTGAGGAATTTATCTATTAATCATCTGCAAAAAGAATTAACTAAATAGCACTCTCTAAACAGAGGCTAGATGAATTTGTTTATTACTAAACAGGAACAAAAAGCAAGGAACAAAAATAAAATTGGGTTGCCTCCCAACAAGCGTTATCGTTTAACGCCCCTAGCTACGCATGATGATTTCAATGATGCTCACATAAAAGATAAGAATTGAAACATGAAGAGAGCATCATGAAGAATATGACTAGCACATTTAAGTCTAACATACTTCCTATGCATAGGGATTTTGTGAGCAAACAACTTATGGGAACAAGAATCAACTTGCATAGGAAGGTAAAACAAGCATAACTTCAAAACTTTAAGCACATAGAGAGGAAACTTGATATTATTGCAATTCCTACAAGCATATATTCCTCTCTCATAATAATTTTCAGTAGCATCATGTATGAATTCAACAATATAACCAACACCTAAAGCATTCTTTTCATGATCTACAAGCATAGAATTTTTATTACTCTCCACATAAGCAAATTTCTTCCCATGAATAATAGTAGGAGCAAACTCAACAAAATAACTATCATGTGATTGAAAATTAAGATCAAGATGACAAGTTTCATGGTTATCATTATTCTTTAAAGCATACGTGTCATCACAATAATCCTCATAGATAGGAGGCATGCTTTCATCATAGTAAATTTGCTCATCAAAGCTTGGGGGACAAAAAAATATCATCTTCATCAAACATAGCTTCCCCAAGCTTGTGGCTTTGCATATCATTAGCATCATGGATATTCAAGGAATTCATACTAACAACATTGCAATCATGCTCATCATTCAAATATTTAGTGCCAAACATTTTAATGCATTCTTCTTCTAACACTTTGGCACAATTTTCATTTCCATCATACTTACGAAAGATATTAAAAAGATGAAGTGTATGAGGCAAACTTAATTCCATTTTTAATTTTCTTTTATAAACTAAACTAGTGATAAAACAAGAAACCAAAAGACTCGATTGCAAGATCTGAAGATATACCTTCAAGCACTCACCTCCCTGGCAACGGCGCCAGAAAAGAGCTTAATGTCTACTATACAACCTTCTTCTTGTAGACGTTGTTGGGCCTCCAAGTGCAGAGGTTCATAGGACAGTAGCAAATTTCCCTCAAGTGGATGACCTAAGGTTTATCAATCTGTAGGAGGCGTAGGATGAAGATGGTCTCTCTCAAGCAACCCTGCAAGCAAATAACAAAAAGTCTCTTGTGTCCCCAACACACCCAATACAATGGTAAATTGTATAGGTGCACTAGTTCGGCGAAGAGATGGTAATACAAGTGGTATATGGATGGTAGATAATAGTTTTTGTAATATGAAAATATAAAAACAGCAAGGTAACTAATGATAAAAGTGAGAGTAAACGACATTGCAATGATAGGAAACAAGGCCTGGGGTTCATACTTTCACTAGTGCAAGTTCCCTCAACAATAATAACATAATTGGATCATATAACTATCCCTCAACATGCAACAAAGAGTCACTCCAAAGTCACTAATAGCGGAGAACGAACGAAGAGATTATGGTAGGGTACGAAACCACCTCAAAGTTATTCTTTCCAATCAATCCGTTGGGCTATTCCTATAAGTGTCACAAACAGCCCTAGAGTTCGTACTAGAATAACACCTTAAGACACAAATCAACCAAAACCCTATTATCACATAGATACTCCAATGTCACCTCAAGTATCTGTGGGTATGATTATGCGATATGCATCACACAATCTCAGATTCATCTATTCAACCAACGCATAGAACCTCAAAGAGTGCCCCAAAGTTTCTACCGGAGAATCACGATGAAAACATGTGCCAACCCCTATGCATAGGTTCATGGGTGGAACCCGCAAGTTGATCACCAAAATATACATCATGTGAATCACGTGGTATCCCATTGTCACCACAGATATGCACAGCAAGACATACATCAAGTGTTCTCAAATCTTTAAAGACTCAATCCGATAAGATAACTTCAAAGGGGAAACTCAATCCATTACAAGAGAGTAGAGGGGGAGAAAACATCATAGGATCCAAATATAATAGCAAAGCTCACGATACATCAAGATCATACCACCTCAAGAACACAAGAGAGAGAGATCAAACACATAGCTACTAGTACATACCCTCAGCCCAGAGGGAGAACTACTCCCTCCTCATCATGGAGAGCACCGAGATGATGAAGATGGCCACCGGAGAGGGATTGCCCCCTCCGGCAGGGTGCCGGAACGGGTCTAGATTGGCTTTCGGTGGCTACGGAGGCTTCTGGCGGCGGAACCCCCGATCTATTGTGCTCCCGGATGTTTTTAGGGTATATGGAGATATATAGGCGGAAGAAATACGTCAGGGGGGCCACGAGGGGCCCACGAGGGTGGAGGGCGCGCCCAGGGGTGTGGGCATGCCCCCCTACCTCGTGGCCTTCTCGAAGCTTCCCTTATGTGCACTTCAAGTCTCCTGGGCTTCTTTCCTTCCAAAGATGAGTTCCGTGAAGTTTCAGGTCAATTGGACTCTGTTTGATTTTCCTTTTCTTCGAAACCCTAAAACAAGGTAAAAACAGAAACTGGCACTGGGCTCTGGGTTAATAGATTAGTCCCAAAAATCATAAAAAATAGCATATAAATGCATATAAAACAGCCAAGGTTGATAATATAATAGCATGGAACAATCAAAAATTATAGATATGTTGGAGACGTATCACTAACCATCATCCAGAATAAATACGATCGTGGTCAACCTCTAGCCTTCTGTCAGCGCTCCGGTGGCTCGCAGTTCTGGTAGGCTATGATCCAGCTACTTCCCGCCCTCCGAATTGGCACGTCCATTTCGGTTGCACTAGTGCAGAACCGGGCTTTAGCACCGGTTTGTAAGGGCCTTTAGTGCCGGTTCTATAACCGGCACTAAAGGGTAGGGACTAAAGGTCTCCCCCTTTAGTACCGGTTCAGCAAGAACCTCCATTAAAGTGCCACCACGTGGCACGAGCCAGGGCGGGGGGGGGAGACCTTTAGTACCGGTTGATAACACCAACCGGTACTAAAGGTTTGGGAGGTTTTGGTTTTATTTTTTATTTTCCTTTTATTTTGTGTTTTCAATTTAATTTAGAGATTCTTTTTACATTATAATGAGTTGTTAAATCACTAGGTGAAACTACCGCGGATTAGTTTGAAGTGGATATGGATCGTACGTCCTAAGTGATCATGTAATAGGGATATCGCATATAGTTGATCACTAGCTAAGTAATCAAGTATAATGCCATATTTGTATTACCTTGATGACTTAGGACGATCCATATCCACTTCAAACTAATTCGCGGTACTTTCACCTAGTGATTTAACAACTCATTATAATCTGCAATTTCTTTCATAAATGATATAATAACTCATCATCATCATATTAATATAAAAACTCTTGCATCATATAATCACCAACAATAGTACTAGGTAGCTAATAATCATCATAAGCTTTCATAAGACCACAAAAGCAAATAACTTTGAGATTAAGTTCACGACGAAGAACACAGACATGAGAGGACAAGTAGTAAGAGAACGAACTAGCTAATCACTCCTGCTGCTCTCTCTCGGGTAAAATAGCATAGAACATGTATAGCTCTCCTGATTCATCATATTGGAGCATGCAGATGAACCTGTCTCCTAATCGTGGGCTGCGCTTCTGATTGCTGCCCCCTAGTACTTCTCTGCGATCGTTCACAATTTTGCTCCAGTCTTTCACTATTAAGCATTCCTCGGTTGTAGAAATCCTGAATGCACTCATGTGCAATGTAGGATGTCTTTGTCGTAAGCTAACCATTGACATGCGACCTTTAGTACCGATCCACTGAGGCACAACTGTCATCGGGAGTCCCTGTTGAAGAACATTGTATAGTAACATACTTAGCAATGAAGTTTAGCTTGAACAATAATGTATGCAAAAGATGCACTGAGGACAAATAGTAAAAATCTAACTATCTTTCCTAAATAGATGTGACCGTAGTTCAATACGATCACTATTGGTTGCATGTTTTGAGTACTAAGATTTTCAAATTCAAAAAAAATAATTTCTTTTGACAACATCAAGATCCTCAAGACATGAAACATAATGACTTATCTCCTCGCAGTCTAGTTCAGCCCCGGGACAGTGGACGGTCCTGTCTACCAAGCGCTGGACATGTTTGCTTGAATGGAAATAAGCTGTCAATAGAAATTAGTTATCAACTATATTTGAATAAACAATATCAAAGACATAAATATGGTTGAGAAACTCACATAATGGTAGAACTGGAGGCGTTTGCACATCAACCCAAATGTCTCTATTACCTTCAATATCATCTTCCGGACAAATATCAAAGGTGATAAACATATCAGGCTCAAATGCATAAGCCTTGCATAGTGCTTGTCAAGTTTTGCATTCAAAACAGGTGTGGGTGTCTGCATTGTATAATTTGACGTCGAAGGTATAACCATGCTCGGTCTTCAAGTAAACATTCTTTACCTCCATAGTTTTGTTAGGACTGAAATCTATCTTATCCAATACAAAATTCTTGCATGGCAGGGGATACACTAGTAGAATAGTGAAAATTTAAAATTATAAGTTGAAGCAAATGAAGCATAAGTCATGCTTAATTACGAAAAAAGACTTGTCGTTGTGACTTACTGTATCCACTTCAAATGTCTCATCCAGCTTGATGCTGAAGCACCTATCATCAACTAGGAAATTTATGTCACACAGGTCACGCTCGTCTTCGCAGTATTTGCACATAGTGAAATCGTTTTCATCGTCAGACAACATTTCCTATGTTCATAGGTGAAACATTAATTGATAAACACTTACTAAAAGTATAAAAAACTAACTCATCTAACATTAATATCTAGCTAATTCATCTAGCATTTGACATTAATATCTAACATATATTTCTATCTAATTAATTCATCTAACATTTGACATTATATATATCTAACATTAAAAAAGTTCGGAGTTGTAATAAGTTTTAAAAAATGAAGTGCCAGTGTAACAGATGAGTTTTTTCGTCCAAAACCCTGATACTTTGAAAAAGATTGTGCAGTTTGTACACGAAGTGTATCCAATCACTACTAGGTAACACCCTAGTAGTAGCGCGGGTTTAATGCCCACTAGTAGCGCGGGCTGCCGCGCTACTAATAAGGCGCTACAGCTATTACTTAGCAGTAGCGCGTGCGACACGCGCTACTGCTAAGACACATAGCGGCAGCGCTTGTTCGCTCCTGCGCTGCTGGTAATCTAGCTAGTTGCAGAGTGTTTACTATCCATCACTACTAGTATTCTTTTTTATTTTTTTATTTTTAGTGTATTTATACGCCGTTATACAAATTTTGGTACAATACCAATTATGAGATTTATATCATTATGTTCATAACAGTGTGTCAATGAAGGTGGATTAGGTTCAAGTGGAGGCAATATGTGATGCATGTCAAAAGTATACTACTAATCCAAACTTGATCTAGTTTGGACTAGTAGTACTTTCGATGTGCACCACATGTTGCCTCCACTTGAATCTAATCCACCAGCACAAGCTATTTAATCATCATCATAGTCATTACCACCAACAGTATTTATTTAATCACCATAGTCATAGTGTAGCACATCATCATCCGATCAAACTCATTCTAGCTAGCTAATCATCACCAACACTAGATGCGGTAGCTATCTAATCACCACCAACACTAGCTAATAATAATAATCATAGTCATTACCACCAACACTAGCTATTTAATCATCATAGTCATAGTGTAGCACACCATCATCTTCAAACTCATTTCTAGATAGCTAATCACTCCTACTGCTCTCTCTCAGGTAAAATAACATAAAACATGTGTAGCTGTCCTCCTTCATCAAGTTGGAGCATGCAGATGAACTTGTCTCCTAATCGTGGGATGCGCTTCTGATTGCTGCCCCCTAGTACTTCTTTGCACTCCTCCATCACAAATTTGGTCCAGTCTTTCACTATTAAGCATTGCTCGCTATTAGAAATCCTGAATGCACTAAAGTGCATTGTAGGATATCTTGGCCGTAAGCTAACAATACTCATGGTACCTTTAGTCTCGATCCCATGAGGCACAACATTCATCGGGAGTCCCTGTTGAAGAACATCGTATAGTAACATACTTAGTAATGAAGTTTAGCTTAAAAATAATGTATGCAAAAGATGCACTGAGGACAAATAATAAAAATCTTACCATCTTTCCTAAATAGATGTAATCGTAGTTCATTACAAACACTATTGGTCGCACGTTTTCAGTACTAACATTTCTAAGTGCGGGAGGAAAATTTGTCTTGACAGTATCAAGATCCTCAAGCCATGAAACATAATGACTTAGCTCCTCGCAGTTTAGTTCAGCCCCGGGACAGTAGTAGGTCCTGTCTACCAAGTGCTGGACATGTGTGCTAGAATGGAAATAAGCTGACAATAGAAATTAGTTGTCAACTATTTTTGAATAAACAATATCAGAGACATAAATATGGTTGAGAAACTCACATAATGGTATAACTGGAGGCGTTTGCACATCGACCCAGATGTCGATATTACCTTCAATATCATCTTCCGGGCGAATATCAAAGGTGATAACCATATCAGGCTCAAATGCATAAGTCTTGCATAGTGCTCGCCAAGTTTTGCATCCAAAATAGGTGTAGTCGTCCGTATTGTATAATTTTGCATGGAAAATACAACCATGCTCGGTCTTCAAGTGAACTTTCTCTACCTCCATAATACGACTGAAACCTATCTTATCCAAGACAAAAACTCTTGCATGGCAGGGGATACGCTAGTAGAATAGTAAAAAAAATTAAATTATAAGTTGAAGCAAATGAAGCAGATGTCATGCTTAATTACGAAAAAAGACTTGTCGTTCTGACTTACTGTATCCACTTCGAAGTTCACGTCCAGCTTGATGCTGAAGCGCCTATCATCATCTAGGAAGATTCCGTCGCACAGGCCGCGCTCGTCTTCACAGTATTTGCAAATACCGAAATCCTTTTCGTTGTCAGACATTTCCTATGTTCATAGTTGAAACATTAATTGAAAATCGATCGAAGACAACTACCATGATACTCAAAATATCTTATAGGACTCATATTGACATGAGCATTCAATAAGCAAAACCAAATCAAAAATAAATAAGTATTCAAATTAGCATGCATTCAATAAGCAAAAGTAAATCATCTCATGTGTCAGTACATCGTTGAATATTATCACTAATACATCTCGAATAGTATCATACATATAACATCACTAATACAACTAAAACCCTAGCGCATGATGGGTATCGGCGCGGGCGGTGGACACCCAAAGAGAAGGAACCATCACATGATCATAGCTCCAGTGAGATCCCTGGAGAACCTGCCAGGTATTGGAGAACCTGTGCTCCAATGCAAACAAGTAGCAACGGACGTGCGCGTCCTCCTCACTGACACGGTGATGCACCACCTCCGTGGGGGCCTCGAGCCTCTAGACCATCATTGGCCCATGCGACCGCCACCAAAGAAGGTTCGGGTCAATGACAGGCTGGCTCCTCACCAACCTGTGGCCCCCGGTAGGTAGTGCCTCCCAGTACCACCCCGGCGGAGTCCAGTCCCCAACATGGCCCATCGGGTGACGCAGGTGTCCTCCGCCGACTCGACGACGAGGATGCGGGATAGGCATCATCGACGTCGATGCGGGAAAAATTGCTTTAACTAAAAAAATAACAACAAATGTGACATGTTCAACTAGTTCTATTAACTCAACTAGTTCTTACGATTAAATCTAGTCAATTAATTCTATACCTAATAAAATGAATAATAACATAAAAAAGGCCTATGCTTTGTAGGAATGTTGACTCCTTCCTGGTGCGGTAAATCCCGGGCACTCGATATGTCCTAGTTTGTGGACAAATCGAGAACCTGAAAATTTCAACATGACCTTTACTAAAAAGTGGACAAATCGAGAACCTGAAATTTGCTGAAACGGAAATGAATCAACATTTCAGCAAAACATAGGCCACTCGACTTCATTCCCTGGAAACAACAAAGCCACTTGGGCACAATCGAACCACTTCAATAATGGAATATGCAAATGAACATCAATGACATATATCATATAACAACAATCTTGTTTTTTGTTTACATAGCAACAATTAGTTTCACCAAGTTTTTGAAAGAAAAAACAATTCTGTTTTTTGTTTTTTGAATGAAATTACTGTTTAGGCATTTCCATAAAAATTTGCCCTAGCTAATTTCCTAAAAAAATTGCTAATCATTTTTCCTAAATGCTAAAAAATGCCAACTGCTCTACATAAATCTAGGGTTCATATGAACACCTAGGGTTCATACGAACATCAACATAGCATCAACACATATTTGAACTGCCCTAGCAGATAGAGAGAGGAGGGTAGGGGAGAGGAGATGCAGAGCCTTATGATGACTGCGACGAGGGAGGGGCAGGCGGCATCGAGGACGGGGTCGGGGCTCGGGCGCGCGGCGGAGGGCGGCGTCGATGTCGGGGTCGGGGGCGGCGTCGAGGTCAGGGGCGGCGTTGAGGTCAGGGTCGGGGCGGCGTCGAGGGTGTGTGGCGGGCGGCGACAGTGGTGAGGTTGAGGGCGGCGGCGGGCGGCGGCGGTGAGGTCGAGAGCGGCAGGGCGACGGTGGCGATGGAGCAGTTGGGGGAGAGGGGGAAGTGGAGGGGAAGGACTTAGCGAAATTTTAAGCCCGCGCGGCCGGGGGTTAAGTCAAACTAGCAGCAGCGCGTTTTGCCGGAACGCGCTATTGCTAAGTTAGCTATAGCGTGTCAAGCGAAACGCGCTACAACTATTCCTTTCTGTTTTATAATATCAGTAGCGCTTTGCCTTGAAAAAACGTTACTACTAAGTCTAAGCATGTAAAAACTTCAAAAATATACATTGGCCATCATTGATCTTTTTACATAGAATCTAAATAGTCAACATGAATCCTCACAGTACCTGTATAGGCACAGGTGAAGATTCATATTGCAGCCACAAATCCTACACGTATTATTCAATGAAGACCAAGTGCTCGAGATAGTTTGATAAGTAACATATTTAAGGTGGTAAACACCTTGTTCGCTTAGCAGTATGGGACTAAACTTAATTAGGTACTTAGCAGTAGCGTGTTTTGAAGAAAAATGTTGCTACTAAGTACTTTAGCAGTAGCGCGTCCTCGGAAGGGCGCTACTACTATATCTAGCCTGGGGGCAACGCCGTGGCAATTATAGTAGTAGCGCTTGTTTCACCTAGACCGCTACTGCTACCGTGCTATTAGTAGCGCGGTTTTCTGAAGCTCGCTACTGCTAATTAGCAGTAGCGTTTGTTTTTAGACCGCGCTGCTGCTAAGATTTTGTGTATAAGGTTTTTCCTACTAGTTACATTTTTGCACATGCTATATGGGTGAAATAATGATACCATGCCAAGTTTCAACCTTTTTAGAGTTCATTTTGTAGTGCTTTTCAATTTCACGATTATTTAGCTCTCAAAACAAATCAGTAAATGAATGAAAAATAGCAAATGATGCCAGAAAGGGTTGAAAGTTGATGATGTGGCCTTGAATGGTGCATACTGAACGCAAAAAAGTCCGGAATTGTAATAAGTTTAAAAAAATGAAGTGTCGGTGTAACAGATGAGTTTTTTCGTACGAAACTGTGAAACTTCGAAATAGATTGTCCAGTTTGTACACGAAGTGCATCCAGTTTTTGCCGTAACCCTCTCTACTTTTTTGGACATGCTATGTGGGTGAAATGATGACACAATGCCAAGTTTCAACATTTTCAGAGTTTATTTTGTAGTGCTTTTTAATTTCATGGTCATTTAGCTCTCAAAACAAATCAGTAAATGAATGAAAAATAGCAAATGATACCAGAAAGGGTTGAAAGTTGATGATGTGGCCTTGAATGGTGCATACTGAATGCAAAAAAAGTCCGAAGTTGTAATAAGTTAAAAAATGAAGTGCTGGTGTAACAGATGAGTTTTTTCATCCAAAATCTTGATACTTCGAAATTGTCCAGTTTGTACACGAAGTGTATCCATTTTTTGCCGTAACCCTCTCTACTTTTTTGCACATGCTATGTGGGTGAAATGATGCTACCATGCCAAGTTTCAACCTCTTCAGAGTTCATTTTGTAGTGCTTTTCAATTTCACGGTCATTTAGCTCTCAAAACAAATCAGTAAATGAATGAAAAATAGCAAATGATGCCAGAAAGGGTTGAAAGTTGATGACGTGGGCTTGAATGGTGCATAGTGAACACAAAAAAGTCCGGAGTTGTAATAAGTTTTAAAAAATGAAGTGCCGGTGTAATAGATGAGTTTTTTCGTCTGAAACCCTGATACTTCGAAAGAGATTGTCCAGTTTGTACACGAAGTGCATCCAGTTTTTGTCGTAACCCTCTCTACTTTTTTACACATGCTATGTGGGTGAAATGATGATACCATGCCAAGTTTCAACCTTTCTAGAGTTCATTTTGTAGTGCTTTTTAATTTCATGGTCATCTATCTCTCAAAGCAAATCAGTAAATGAATGAAAAACAGCAAATGATGCCAGAGAGGGTTGAAAGTTGATGACGTGGCCTTGAATCGTGCATATTGAAGCTAAGCAACATGCATGTGAGCATTGCGCCTCTCCTTCATCGTCTCTGTACTCAGGGCTTATAAACCCTGATACTTCGAAAGAGATTGTGTAAACATGTAAAAATGTACATCAAAAATACATTGATCAGTACCGCCTTTCAGCCAAAACGCGCTACTGCTACAGAGAAATACATCAAAAATACATTGATCATCAATGATATTTTTGTGTACAATCTGAATTGTCAATATGAGTCCTCATCGGTTTAGAAACCAGAGAAGACTCATATTGTGGCCACAAATTCTACACATAGAGTTCAATGAAGAACAAGTGGTTGTGATAATTTGAGAAGTAGCATATTTAATGTGGTAAAAACTCTGTTAGCAGAGCGAGGTGGGACTAAAAAACCGCTGCAGAATGAATCAAATAGAAACCTCTAGTACCGGTTTGTGGCATGAACTGGTATTAAAGGTGCTGGTGGGGCCCCAGCCTGACAACAGCCTGCCACAACCTCTTTAGTACCAGTTCATGGCACGGACCGGTAATAAAGGTTCGTCACGAACCGATACTAATGAGCTCCGCCCCCCTAGCCGTTGGAACCGACACTAATGATCACATTAGTGCCGGTTTTGTTACAAACCGGGACTAATGTGCTTCACATTAGGCCCTTTTTCTACTAGTGTTGGCTCCGGTTCTGTGACGTTGTTCTGGTTTGATCGTTGGGTGGGGGACTCTCTCCTGGCTGCCCGATTCCCGGAATTATTCTTCATCGCGCTTGACCCTCGGGTCTCCGTCGAGACGGCCCTTATTGACTTAGGGTGGCTCGCTTTCCGGCGCCCCTTCGGCCCCCAAGAGGTGGCCGCTTGGGACTCCCTCCTCCAGGACATCGCTCTTCTACCGATGGACATGGAGGGTGCTCCTGACTCCCTATCTTAGCAGCTGGAGTCCACCGGCCGCTTCTCCACAAAATCCTTATACTCGGCCATCGCCCCTTCGTCGGCCCTTGAGCCGTTTAGCCTGATCTGGGACATCCGACTCCCTCTGAAGGTCTGGATCTTCATGTGGCAGTGGATTCGATGACGCCTCCCCTCTGGGGTGGACGTCCTCAAGCGTAATGGCCCAGGAGATGGGATGTGCCCCCTCTGTGGCACTATGGAAGATGCTAATCACATATTCTCCTGCTCTACGGCCCAATTCCTGTGGTCTTGCTTTCACGAGACGGTCGGTGGACATTGGTGTAACACGAACTTCCCAGACCTATTAGCCAAAATCCAAGCTTCCGACCCCGGCACCGCCACATTAGGTGGCTGTGCGTTGGGGTCCTCGCCTGGCACTTTGGACCATCCGCAACAAGCTTGTCATTCAAAAAGTGCCTCTTCAACGTGCGACTGACGCGATCTTTAAATTGTGTGGTTACCTGTAGCTTTGGCGGCCGCTTAGCCGCACCCAGGACCGGGACGCCATCGACACCCTCGTCGCCGACTTCCGCACGATGGCCTTCCCGTGGCGCCTCCGCTACCGCCCCCTCCACCGGAGTCCGATTAGGCCTGTTGTTTCGGGCGGCTGTGCGTGTGTGTGTGTGTGTGTGCTCTTTTGCTCAGGGCTTATTGAGCTATGCCCTCAGCATTAACCTCATTCGATACTATGTATGTGTGTGCACCTTGCGTGTGTGTTAGAGCATCTCCAGCCGTTGGCCCCCCAGGAAGGGCTAAAAATCGCCCCCTGGGGGTGCACTGGCGCAAAACGTGCGCTGGGGGCATGATGCCACCCAGTCGCGGTGCCCACGAGATTTTTTTGAACGGCGCAAACACGGCGAGTTCATGCATATTTCAGCGACTTCAAACCAAATTCGACCAAACACGGCACAAACATGCCCGCTCATACATATTTAAAGTATTTTACAAAAAAACACACCACTAGGCCCACCCGCCGTCTCGCTCGCCTCGCCGTTCCTCGCCGGCCGCCGCCCTTGCAGTTCTACAAGCCGAGGAGGCTGTAGAACCGCGTGTAGTCACTGCCGTCGTCGTCGTCATCGTCGTCGTCGTCACCGCCTCCGTCGTGGCCGCCGTCCCTGCTGCAACCCTCCCCCGGTTGGCGCGGCGGGTTGGACGGTCCGGCGGTGTCCACTTTGTCGTCGGTGTCGAGGATCACGACACGGTGCTCGTCCTCGCGCCCACGCTTGCGGGCGGCGATCTCCTCCAGGGCCCAGGTCTGTCGGGTCATCTCCGTCCGGAGGTAGTCGTCGTGCGCCCACCGTAGGGCGTCCGTGTCGGAGAAGCCGCGTCGGGCTATCTCCTCGTACTCCGGGGGGAGGCTGGGCTCCGGCTTGGGCGCGACGAGGATGAGGCGCCCGGAAGCGGGGGCGGAGTCGGCGATACGGATATCGGAGCTGCGGGTGCGCCGGCTGACAGGCGTGTCCTAAGGCTCCTGGGGCTCCGGCTTGACGGGGCGGAGGCAGGGAGAGCCGGTCGACCGACCGGACGAGGAGGAGGACGCCCCGGGGTCCATGCGCCTCGGCGTCCACGAGCTCCCACGGCGGCGAGAGAAGGACGGCGGGGAGGGGTACTCCAGCCTCGGCGTGTTGCCGCCCTCGATGTACTCGAGGACGGCCTCCAGCGTGCGACCGGGCACTCCCCACCATCGGCGCCGCCCCTCGGAGTTAAGCCAGCCGGAGGGCACGAGGCCGTTGGTGGCCTCGAGCTGCTCGGCGTGACGGCGGCGGAAGTAGGGCTCCCAGAGCGGGCTGTCGGGGACGTAGCGCGGCCCCTCCCTCGCCGCCCGCGGCAGAGAGGCGCGAATACGCACGATCTCTGCACGACGCGCCGCCCCGGTGGACGGTGATGGCACCGGGACCCCGCCGGCGCTGATTCTCCACGCCCCGGGCACCCGCATGTCCGGCGGGACCGGGTACTCGGCCTCGAAGAGGAGGCGAGCTTCGTCTTCGTGAAGGTGGTGGCGGCCGAAGCCGTTCGCCGCCGCGCCGTCGCCTGGGAATCGTTCGGCCATTTTTACGAACTGGGGCAGCGAGGGGAGAGGGAGGAAGGGGAGATAGGGCGCGTCGGCGGTGGAGACCCTGTGCGCTGGGGTCGGTTTATATAGGCGGAGGCGGCGCGAGCACGCGTGGCGGCCTCGTCTACGCGTGGCATGCGCGGGGACGCGTCGTCACGCCTTCACTGAGCCAGCCGTGAGGCATCGATGGCGGAGGCTGACCGGCGCAGCAGCACGCGACAGCTTTGACATTGATTCGCCGCGGGAAACAAGACGATGAGACAACGAAGCGGCGAGAAGCGAGACGAGTCGCTGGCAAGGAGGGCCCGCGGCTCTTTCGCGCCAAAAACGATTCGCCCGGCGCCCCCGAGCGCCCCCCAGCGCGCCGGGTTCGGGTTGGGTCCAGCAGCGCCAATTTCGGCCCGAGCCGGCGAAAATTGGGCCCTTAGGGGCGTGACTGGGCCGATTTTTTTGGCGCCGGCGACCGAAAAGTCACCTGGGGGGCCTTGTTAGGGCGTGGTTGAAGATGCTCTTATGAACCTTGTTGGATGCTTGGCTCGGACGGTTTGCTTTATATATAAAGCGGGGCGAAAGCCTTTTTCGGTTATACCCATCCAAGGTGTGTCTCAAAAAAAAGGGAGTAGGTAAACTGTTCAGTGTAGAGACGCTGCTCTTGCCATCTTCTCCGTCCTCCGTTACTACGGACCTGGCCGTCTTCTCCCTCCTCCATTACTGCGCACAGAGGCTGCTTCATGCCAGCTTCCCCCTCCTCCATTATTGCGGACAGATCAGGCTGCTTCTTGCCAGCTTCCCCCTCCTCCATTATTGCGGACAGAGCTGCTTCTTGCCATCTTCTTCCTCCTAGATCTCCTCTTCACCCCTATAGAAAAGGATGTCCCCTATCCGATCTTTTCCCTACATCAGCTCGACTGATGAATAGATGATCCGTCACCCAAGCTCTGTGTGCAAATTGAAACCAGGGATTCGCCAAGGGACTCCCGCAAGACGGACAGATGAATAGATGATCTGTCCCCTATCCGGTCTTCTCCATACATCAGGCTCAAGCTAGCCAGGTAATTAATTTCTTTGAGACAAGCTTCGCCAGATTCTTTTTTTCTAGACCCAGGATCTTCTCCAGAGTCCAGATCCAGTTTGTTCTCCAGATTCAGTCAATGCCTGTATGCAGGGAGGCGATCTGTGTGTTTCTTTTGCTAATCGTGAGAGGAAAGGAGCTACTGTGCTGTCAAGCAAACAGTATAGCTGACGCTTATATGTATCTGGAGTTATTTACTACTACTACTAGCTTCCACATCTTCGCTGATTCATGAACTCTGAACTGTAACTGGTAGGCTACAATAAACAGTTATGGACATTTCTCTAATATTCCAAGAGCAAAAACATGTCCATAATGTTTCAGAATGAGAGGAAATTAGCAAACAACAGATTCATGTTGCTCACAACGGTTAGATAGGATTTAAGTTCAAATCATCCTAATGGACTGAATCAGCTTTTAGTACCCAAAGAAATGGGAGTCTTGCGTGTTTCTTCTAATTTGTTCCAGATCGAATTTGTTCTCCTGATTCAGTCACCTGCATACAGGGAGGTTATTTGAGTGCTTGTTTTCTACCAATCGAAATTGCAACAGTATCTGTCGAGGAAGCCGAGAACCTGAATGCTGTTGGCTGTATTATTTGCAACAGAGGCCCATCAGTTCCTGTTCATTCTTTTTTACTCGAAGAACTTATAAACCTTATAAATTTAAGCAAACAATTGACTAGTGTACACTGACAACTTAATCAAGAAGCTCAGAAACTGTATGCTGCTGGGCTGTAGTAGTACACATCTTATTTGTTCATCACTGTGCTTTCCATAACGAAACATTCATGTTCATTCCAGTTTACTCCTCACAGTGTGCCTGTCATAGTGAGTTGAGCTGCTCACATTCCTCAGAGCAGCTTGCAAGGATTTATTTTTTGAAAAAGGTTGGAAATTTTCTTGGACATGCCCTCTTAGTAACAGTAATAATAATGACTGCAAAATAACAGTAACAGTAATGGTTGCAGTGAGTGGGTGATGCATGTGAGAGGCTCTTGGGCTATTAGAGAAGTGTCAATAATTGCATATAGTAGTCTAGTATACTTGAGAGTTCCAAGTTTTCTTTCCTATAAAGAGAATGAAAGCAAGATCTCTCTTGCTCTCTCCACAACACGGCTCTGAATTGCTCATCATGCAAGCAATTCTGACAAGCAAACAATTCGTGTCCATGCCTGGATCCAGTTTAATTACTGTGTGTTTGTTAGAGGACATTTGAGTTCAAACCCCCTGCTCATCTGGATGGACCTAATCAGCTTTAGTACCCAAAGTCCAAACAAGATCTGAATCAATAGAACTGTTGCTGCTTTCTGTTGCAAAAAACAGGGGTGTGTGCATTGTGTATTTATGATTCGCATGATTATCCCAAATGATGCACTTGTTCTTTTTTCAGGGTACCCCGGCGTGTAGCTGCAAATGGATCGTCGTTCTAGTGGTATTACACCAAGGGACCTGGAGTGCATGCTATGTGATGAAACGGCAGAGCCCAAGGCTCTGCCACTGTCGCTCCTGGAAGAAATCACAGGTGATTTCTCTGATGAGCAGGAAATTGGTAGAGGTGGATTTGCGGTGGTTTATAAGGTACGGTAACTTTGAGCTGGCCTGGTCTCAATGAAAGTTCATCTGAAAGCTGAAGTTGTTGCTCATAATGCATCTCTGCGCTGCAGGGAAAGCTTGAGAACAGGACTGTGGCCGTGAAGAGGATGTCCAATACGTATATGTACGAGAAGGAGTTCCAGCGAGAAGTTGAATGTCTCATGATGGTCAAGCACAAAAATGTAGTACGGTTTCTGGGATATTGTGCTGACACACAAGGGAGTATGGAGAAGTACGATGGAAAATTCGTCATGGCAGATGTACAACAAAGGTTGCTCTGCTTCGAGTATCTTCCTAAAGGGAGTCTGCATGAGTATATCACTGGTAGGATTATGTACTATGTACTGGTTTTATTTTAACCTTTGTTTCCACTGTTAAAGTTTGTTTGGTTGGGTATCCATATAGCACTCACCATGTCGTACACTCTTTGTACAATTGAACATAAGGACTTGAAGTATTTCACATAATACTGAACTTCCTTTATTCTTTCCCCTTTGTAGATACATCTAGCGGACTTCCGTGGAGAGACAGATATCGTATTATTGAAGGAGTTTGTCAGGGATTACACTATCTTCATCAGAAAAATATTGTCCACTTAGATCTAAAGCCGGCAAATTTATTGTTGGATGATAATTTGGTGGCAAAAATTGCTGATTTCGGTCTATCGAGGTGCTTTGGTGAAATGCAAAGCCGGGTTATTACCGAGAACATAGCCGGAACATTGTAAGTTTTCTAAGCCCCTTTAAAGTTCAAACTTTATTTCCACTAAGCTTTATACTTAGACTGTAGTATCTTTGTCATTGATCAATCACACGGATATATATTTGATATAGGGGATATTTGGCACCAGAATTTGGTAACGGTGTAATCACGTACCAGTTTGATATCTACAGTCTCGGTGTAATAATCATAGAGATACTGACTGGAAAGAAGGGGTACCACGCTGTTGACAATGTAAGAACAATTTAATTCTTATTTCGAAAATAAAGGTTGTACTTCAAAACCAATGCATTACTATATTCTCTTTTACATGCAGCATAATATTATTGTCTTTCATTTTTAGCAATAAATCCACATGGACTATACGTTATGAGTGAAAGACATAGAGATTCTACATCATTTTTATACATACGAGATCGTAAAATATATTTTTTATGTATGAGATCTACAACCTTATAAATATGAAAGTTATGGTTTGAACCTCCGCTGGATGGAGGGCACGCACAACTCTGCCACACTTCAAAAAGAGGTGGTTAGTCTTTAAAAAAAGGTGGTTAGAAAGACATGTTGAACTACATCTCATGTATTTTCATGTTACGCCATTATTTAGCACCTCACAATCCCAAAAATTGGCAAGTTAAATCAGAGTGAAATCATAATTTCAGCTGTAAAATTTAGTTTGATGTGGTGTGTTTTCAAAAACATGGTTCAACATGTGACTTGTAACAAATCAATGGTCCATGACCGAATCTACCTTTATACTGCCTAATATAATTCTTGGTAACAAATTGAATGGCGGAAAAAAATGGATGTGTAAGGATCAAACAACATATATTTTCGACTTTACGAGCATCAGGATAAGACCGAGATTTACAAATGGAACGAAAAAATGAAAAGCTTTTTTCTGTTGGAGAATGGTTGTACAATCTCATCATCCGTGTCCAACTTATCTCCAACCTGAATTTGGATGCTTCTTTATTCTTTATTGAATTGATATGTGGTATGTTCCGATATGTGAAATTTATTGTTAGTTTGAAGTCTTAGTTGATGTGGTTTTGTGTAAGCTGTTAACATCATATATATCACATTTAAAATAATGGTGCTTCTTTTCGTAACTCACAAATTCAATTTGTAGGTTGTTGGAAGTTGGAGTAACGTGATGGGGAAATCACAGAGCAATGTACAGCTGGAACAGGTTCGAGTATGTGCTGAGATAGGAATAGAGTGCACCAACTTCAACCCGGCGAAGAGACCAGATACGCAATATGTAATCAATAGACTTGCTGAAACAGAAACCATTGACGGATATATCGAAACTGGTGTGATTACTTCACATCAGGTACGATCACTCTCACACCAGGTACAATCACTCTCGTGGCATCCCTCCCACAAAACTTATTCTTGAGAGCTTTTGTACACCTTGATTTGCACTTTTGTTGCTCGGAGCCAGTAATAAATAAGATGATATGCCTATTGGTTATTTGTATAGGCCGAACATGCTCCAAATGGACTTCGTCAAGATACGCCTAACACGCCAGGAGCGGCAAGCTCGGAGGTGAGTTCTCATCTAAACGACCTATAACTTACCAAGCTTGCCGCTTGGTTCCTGTAACTATTGATATAGTGATAAATTCCATATATCTCTATTAAATAGAACAGATACGTTAATGGCATACTCATTTGAAATTTTGCTTCTTGCAGGAGAATGTCACTGCAGTTACAGTGGCAGAGACAACCCCATATAACAGTTTTTGGAAAAATACTGCAAAGCTTGACATGTTGAATGCAAAGGTTCACAAATTGAATGAGACGATGCGTTCTATTTGGTCTATATATCAGCGGCTTAATCCAGACATCAGGCGATGCTTAGAATACTGCAGTATTTTCCCCAGAAGATGCAAGTTGAGAAGGAATCAGTTAGTTGCTTTGTGGATGGCGCAAGGGTTTGTAAAGACGAGTTGTGCAACAGAGGACATGGAAGATGTGGCTGAGGGCTACATTCAAGAGTTAGTGTCATGCTCATTTCTACAACCAGAACAAACTTGGGATAAGATTGGTTGTTTCACAATTCATGATGTGGTGCATGGTTTATTAGACAAGGTCGCTCGAAATTGCTTCAGAATCGAAAATGCAGGTAGCCAAGGAGGAGAAGGATGGAACGGAGATGTCCCTCGAGATGTCCAGCATCTCTTTGTTGAGAAATATGATACAAAGTTGATTACCGGGAAGGTCCTTGGATTGGAAAATTTGTGTACTCTCATTGTTTATGGTGTTGAAGAGGATACACTAGTTAAGGAAAGAGTGATTGAGAGTATATGCAAGAGGCTGCTGAAATTGCGGGTGCTTGCGATTGCTTTCAGCCAGGAACCTGCTGCAATCAAGATCAACGTATGCAACAAGTTCTCGGTCCCAGAATCCATTAGTCAGCTAAAGCACCTACGCTATCTTGCTTTTAGGATAAGCAACTATGGCTATCCGAAGGTAATTTTACCAAGCACAATACGTAAACTTCAGCATATCCAGCTCCTAGATTTTGGCGATGGCTATGTTGAGTTTAACTTTGGTGTTCATGTCCACTTGCGGTACATAATGTCTCGGTTCCAACTTCCTAACATAGGCGGGCTTATATCACTCCACACTCTAAGAGACTTCAAAGTAAGCAACCTACAAGAAGGTTATGATATAAAACAGCTGAGGGACCTAAACAAGCTTCGTGGCTACCTGCACATCAAGGGCCTTGAAAATGTTAGAAGCAAGGAGGAAGCTCTTGAAGCCAATCTAGCTGCCAAGGAACGGCTCACTGAATTGGAACTGCGGTGGAGTTGTAATGCTTCCAATAGGTGCAGTCGACAAGTTGACGCAGAGGTACTTGAGGGCCTGTGCCCTCCCCCCTAGGACTTAAAAAACTGGAAATATGGAACTATCAAGGTACGAGGTACCCAGATTGGATGGTGGGTAAGCAGTACGGCTGCCTGCAAGAACTTGTGTTGTGGGATTGGGGACAACTGGGGCCTGCTCCTCAGCTTGTTGAGTCTTTCCCACATCTTCATGTGCTAAAGCTTTGGAACTGCAGCTGGGACGCCTTACCAGGAAACATGGAGCACCTCACATCACTCAGGGAACTGGTGGTTAGTTCATGCCCGAATGTCCGGTCGCTTCCAACACTGCCCCAGTCTCTCGAGGGGCTTCGTCTAGCATACTTGGATGATGAGTTCATGGAGTCCTGCCAAACAGTCGGACATCCAAACTGGCAAAAGATTGAGCACGTTTGTAAAAAAATATTTACCTGAGCCAACAAGTAAGACTTAAATTCCTTCGTTTTTCCATTTTGTACTGGTAATAAGTTTTGCCTGCGTGTTAACCCGTTTTCTGCTAATTAACGTTTCAGGAAGGCAATGAAGGACGTCGGACAGTTATGTGCTGTGCGGTGAAAAATACAGTTTGTTCAAATGCAAGGGAAGCAAACTAGGAGGCGAACATGGCTACACTGCCATTCAGGCATAACAAATGGGGATCATCATCAGCCAAAATACAATTCAAGTAGTTTCTATCCATTACATTCCGGCACAGCAACAAAGAGAATTTTCTATTTTGCATAACTAAAGAACCATACAAGATCAGAGCAGAAGGACTACACAACCACACCAAAGCATAGAGGAATGACCAAAGAGATGCCAACAAAACCCCACCACCGAAGCTGGCACCCTGCTAAGCCAACACGTTGAGGCCAACCACAAGTCCCTACTACGGCACCCGCGGCACCACCACGCCAGCATGACCACTACACCCACTGAGGAGCCGTCACCATGGTTGTGCACCTCCCCGCTACACAACCACCATGACCACATGCCTCCATTGTGCCCACCACCTGCCTTGCCCAACAACCAAGAGCCGCAGCCGTAGGCCCAGAGCGGGCCTACCTCATAACCGGCCAACCTTCATGCAACATGCAACACAATGCCACACTGTGAGCTGCAGCACGCAGCCATGTGGCAGCGCCACTGCCCCACGCCTGAAAAAGGGACACCAACACCGAGTACCGCAACATCACTGGAATGAGTAAAATTGGGGTAGCCGGATCTGGCCCCAAGCACACATGATCGCCACCACCGGTTGCATCCATCTGAGCCTACCCAGGCGCTACCACGACCACCCTTGCCGCCGACAGCACCAAGGGGCCAGCATGTTCCATGCCATGCCGACCACCGCCTGCCGCAACGAGATCCCTAGCTCGTTCAACCGACCAGTGAATCAGAGCTCTGCACGGGGTTTGCTTGCTGGAACCTGCTGGCGAAGCGGAGAGGAATGGAACGTGCTGTGCTGTGCTTGTTTTGTATATGAAGCCGGCCGGGACTGAACACAAGCACAGCACGTTCATCCAAGATGGCCTCAAACATGACGATCTTCTTGGTAACTGACATGAGGCAGAAAAGTTGACTATTGCAGAAGGCAATATCCAGCTTTCCGTCCGACGAAAGCTTTGGGGCATACATACATGCATTGTTGGCCAAGCGTGCAAATCACAAGTTCATAGTTGTAGGTGATGGCAGCGAGGATATATACAGTGGCGCGACGTGGGTGTCGAGGAGATTATTACCTTAAGCGGGACAAACTGGTTGTGGAAGCTCTCGGCACCGGTGAATAGGTTCACGATCCTCAATCGGTCCCAGCCCCAGGAGGCGACGCCCGGCCCAGCCGCCGTCGTGGGTGCCAACAAAGCGTGTGCCGATGGCCTTGCTTGGGATCAGGGAAGCTTTGCAGGACAACGCCAGCTTGGAGGGAACACTAGTACTTCGCCTTGCTCGGGTCGAGGAGCAGCCATGGGAGGACGTGGCATGGAGGGTGCCTTGACGTGACGGCGTGCCACGATGTGCACACGGCCGCAAAGCGGACACGGTCCACCGGACCAGCGACGAAGCCGGGGTAGATTATGTTGAGGAGGTCGTCGGGGATGCTGGATCTTTTTTTTTTGTTGAGAAAATCCTCCATCCTCGATCTATGGTACGAGTTGCAGGATGAGATAACCTAACGGGCCACGATCGCGCATGAGGACTAGAACGGGCTTTCACAGACTATCAAGGTTTAGCGCAGCCCGTTGCATCCGTTCGTTTTCCTACTTGTTTTTTGAGGGAGTTTCCTACTACTATAATAGTCTGTCCGCATTTCTCAAAAAAAAAATATATTGTCCGCGCAGGATGTTTCTCTGAATCTTCTAAAAAAATGATTCTCCATTACTTCCAAAGTTTCGATGTTTGCAAATTAAATATGAAATATTTCTGTGGAAAAAATGATACTACCAATGTACCAAGTCATATTTTCTTTGTGTTACAACCACTAGTAAGCTTGCACGTGCAATGCACGTCTCCTGTATTTGAAGTCATGTCTTGTATACAATAACGACACCCCTCCACCGCCTCACCCCTTTCAAGTGCACGCTCGCGCCTACGCTTGATGAGATCCTTCGGGGCAACACCTCTTTCCTTGACTTCCCCTTGTACATCATTTTCCTCAACCCACGGCACCACTCACCTCTCCTACTGGTACATGCAGATGGAAATCGGCATGTGCTAGCGCCAGCTGGGTGAGCTTTACCAAAGAAGCAGAGAAGACGGATAATAGAGACAATGCAATGATCAAATGGGCTAGAAGCAGTCCAAAGTGAGGAAGGGTTTCAACTTGAAAGGACTAATTTAGGAAAAAGGTAACAGCATCCGGATGTTTCATTGTTTCATACTTTCTATTGGTTTTACGGAGCCTAACAACTATCTCTTTCATAGAAACTCAAGAGAAAAACAAATACATGACAAAATGAGGGATGCGTCCTGCCCTTATGGTTGGACACAGTTAGAATTCATGTTCTGTAGATTACCAGAGAACAAGAATCAAAATTGGTAGCAGGGCGTAATACAAATGAGCATTGCTTCACGTACGACAGAATTTGTACGATTTCTGTACGAAGTAGTATGGCCACCGTTGATCAACGCTGGCTCAAGGTGGATTCACAGTGGATTGCGCTATCGTACCAAATCGGACCAGCTTTGATCGTACGTGAGGCACTGCCGAATACAAATACATAATTCCATCAAAAACCACTATTTACTGCCGGAACAATCCTCTCAGGGAAATGTGCCAAGTCCAGCACCCATCCTCGAAAATGACCAAGAATATCTGCTCCAGAAAGTTTGAGAAATGAAGCTCCCTCCGAACTGTGATGCTGACTCTCTATATTCAATATTTCCACTAATTAATTGATGAAATATTTTACCTGATGGTTATGTGGATACATATCAGGTTAAATGAACCAGCCGATTGCGAACATGACAAAATATTTAGTTAAAAGCCTGAATTGTTGTCATCCATGGCGCTAGATTTAACTCTTCATCGGAAACAATTACTTCCTGTAAGTCACACGGAAAAAATAGTTTAGTACAATTATTTCCCATACCCTAAGATACAAGTACCATACTAAAATGATACGCCTCACGGTAGTCTTCCAGCAAAAATAATTGATACTACACAAACATGATAGAATCAAGTACTATTCATGACATAAACTTTTCAAGATTAGGAACCCAATATTAATCACATACCGCAGGTCGAGGTTTTACATCTTGAATACTATGGAAATGACGGTAGCAAAATCAGGAGGACTGAGGACAATACATGCTCCAGAATTGTTGTAACTGTCCTTGGAAGTCTGTAGCAGAATCATATATTGATTGTTAGAACTCAGTTCGGATAGAAGTAAAACAACAAATTTAACTATAAAATTAATACATGGTTAGTTGGACAATATCCTTCCAGAACATGAATTTGAATTGTGTGGATGCATACTACTACCTGCAAAAGCATGATAGACATCATCCACCATATATGTTTCTCTTCCTGTGTTTTGGTTGCATTATCTGTCAGGTAATTCATGATTTCTCGAACTCCTATCTGAGCAGCAAAATAATGACAGAGATTGTTACAGCCTTTGACTCACCTCTATGAGCAGCAGTGAGTTGGCGATGAACCTGAAAAAAAATAAGGGAACCAAAAGAGCTACATTAATTCCAGTCCGAAGTAGTTGAACAAGTATTGTAGGAAATACTTTTGATCTAAAAACGAAACTATCCATTAGTTGCACAAAATCTCTCGTAGTTTGGTGGCATGGACAGAACAGACTTTCAGAGTTTCAGTACTTCTTTCGTTTGAACCTTAAGACATAACCAAGCACATCAAAGATAAACCATCCAGCACACTTTCCTTGCTACAAGAGAGCATACAACTGAAGCAGATCTCCATCATTAAAATTGTTGATTTTATCATAATATTCCAAGAAGAGACAGTTTCCTGGTTATTAATTTAATTTACAACTGATTTCCCAGCAAAAGATTGCTTTCTAGTTGGAGATGTAGAATTAAAAGAATATGTTAAGTTGGCTAGACACGTTGTTCCATTCCAGATAAGTATTGCTAGATTTAAGCTGGTTGGACATGTTTTATTGTAAACTAATAGTATAGCAACTGTATATTATTTGCAGAAGTCGATTACAGCCGTGCGCAGGAAGACTCATCCCAGCTTCTCGCTGGAGTACTTCTTGTACACCACTTTCAGCTTGCTCTTATGGCAGTCAGGTGTGAGCCCAGGTTGTTTGAACAACACAGAGATACAAAATTAATTAAAAAAAGCCATGAATGCCATCTCAATATCCTCTCTATCTCTCTCTCGGCTGGGTCGGAAAGACGGGACAAGCTGCAAATATACAAGGTGGGAGAAGGGCCGGTTCGTACCATCAGGAGAAGAAGCAGGCGCTAAGCCTCTGTCGCCGCTGGTAGCCCACCGGAGTATCCCCTCTTCGCCGCCCCGCAGGCCCTCGCCCGCCGCAGGCCGCCCGCGCTCCGCAGCCGCTCGCCCCCCAATCCCATCTTCTTCCCTTGATGTGCCGCAGTGGAAGAGCCGAGCGCAGATCGAGGGAAGTGAGCCGGCGGCGCAGATCGAGAGAGGGAGACAGGAAGGGTTTCATCACGACTTCACGAGCCAAATAGAGGAATGAGCGTTGTATGGGGAGTTGTGGGCGCAGTGCATGGAATATTCCTCTGTGGACGGAGTAATGGTCAGCCATTGGGAATTGCTAACTCCACCCCAAAACGCTATTGACTGTTAGATTAAGATTTGTGGGCCTAATTGTGCGGTACGGATTGGTTTGTGTAGTGTTGTGGGTCTAATTGCGGGGTACACATAAGAACATTCTTATTCGATTGTTTGATAGTAGTGTAGAAGTGTAGATTACCTACATATAAATTACATATATGTACAGACGAATGTATTCGACGAGTATTTACATAACTTGCATAAATACGACCTTATGAAGGATCAATCATACCACTCCGCAATGTCAAATCCAAAATTGCATGCCTCTGCACGTAACAGTTGTAGCTCGAAATGAATCCCAAATTTCAACAAGACATTACCACTATGGAAGAAAAAGACAAGATATTTGAAGGATCAGTAATCAGCCGGGGTATGTATTCACACACAAAAAAAGTAATCAACCGCTTACGTGCAATAGTACATAGAAGTACACTGAGGAGATACAGAACAAAACACTTATTTCTATGTTTTATCGTGTGCCAACGTAAACCGAACGATCCGGAAATAGCATCATCCAGTCTAAATGCGTGTTTGTCTTGTGTCATGCATGCTTCAAATATGTTGCTAGTGTATGCAATAATTACATGAGCTAAGCTAATCTGTACTGAAGGTAAATCATGTCAAGTAATACCACGAAACATTCCAAAGCATCGTGTCCGCATTGCTAATGTGTACTGAAGGTAAAACATGGCAATTGACTAGAGAATTATTAAACACGTAAGTAGAAAGTGTTGCTTAAAAATACTGTATAGATAGAGTTAATTATATCCAAGGTGAGCGTGGGCTTGTTGGGATTTATGTGGAGCTCTGGATGCTGGCGGACGCGTCGGCGGCCCGTCCACGTCCGCAATTCTAAATCATGCAGTTGCAGCGTCCGCGTCCGCACGTTTTGACTGCCTGCTATGCCGGGCGGCCACATGCGGACGTCCACACCAGTTTACCTGCTTTCACTAGTACCCTTCATAAACAAAAAAAAAACTGCTTTCACTAGTGTGTAGAGTCAGTTTTGTGTCCTGGTAAGCACGCTTAGTTTGCAATTTGCAAACTAGCTATATACATACAGATTTCACTGTCCATGTGCACACAATGTACAGATTTGCTCAGTGCTAGCTTTGTATCAGCTTCACATTCAGATTTCAGTCCTGCACAATGTTAAAAGTACATTCAGATTTGCAACAACGAGCAAATCATCCGTTCATTTGATACAATGTTAGATTCAGTTCCTCAAATGCAGCAACGAGCAGTTTTAAAACTAACATAATTTCAGTGAACATATATCAGTGCTAGCTTGAACATCACATTCAGGTTTTGGATTTCACATCCTGATCATGTGGTTGAACATCCGATTCCATAGTCCTGAACATACATTCAGATTCGCCTGAACTTTACGATGAATGACATGTCAATGGCAGCTTCATGCTGAATTTGATTTTCCTGAACATCAAATTTTAGTCCTGAACTTTTCCTGAGTCAGTGGCAGCTACTCTGAAGACTGCTACTGAATATTAGAACAAAGTTGCAGTAATTTACTATGTAGCTTGTATCAAGCTTTTTCATGCCGATCATTTGTTCAAATAACATACATGCAGCTAGCCAACATGCGGACATGCACTTCTTCAGTGTATTTCTTGCTTGGTAGGACACCGGAGGCAAAAAACAATACATGAGAAAGTAATTGTCGCAGTACAGAAAATGGAGACTTGCTTATTTCTAACTTACCAAGCAATCTTCATCGTCAATCTTAGTGGTAGGTATATGGTCTGAATGATTGAAAGCAGCAGATTTCAGGCAATCTTGGAGGCAAATCAACGCCTCTGCAGTGTCGCTCTTCAGCCTGGTTCTATGATCGTTGATGACTATTCCGTTGGTGCTGAATGCCGACTCAGACGCCACCATTGACGCTTGGATAGCTAGAATGTCACGAGCGATGCAATCCATGACCAGATAGTTGGGTGCATTCTATTTCCACAATTCCAGGATATCGAAATCTTTCTTTGGAGGGTACAACTCTTCATTCAAGTACTGTTCGAGCTCACTTTTTGTATGCTTTTGTTGTATATACTCAAGTGAGCTTCCCAATCAACCATTGGATTATCTGCCCTTTTAACCACATCAACACTGATTTCTTCTTCGGAAAGATCATGCAGAGAACCCTTCATCTCACGAGATTAGAACATACTCTCTATAATCGTGGAGCGGTTTATCTATTTTCTCAATGGAGCGGTTTATCATGCAGAGAACCCTTCATCTTGCAGAGAATCCTTCAGCCATAGTCGAGTGCTTTATCTATTTTCTCATCCCCCAAAGCAAATCCATTCATCAACCAATTGAAAACCCGATCCAATCTTTTTTACGTGCACCTGTCATTCCTATATTACGCCCGTACGCATGCGAAACTAAACGGATTGCCAATCACATTCACCCGCTGTAATCGAAAGCAAGAAATGATCCAACACTAGCTAGCTGCTTATTTCCACAACAGAAAAATAAACTATTGGCTAGCTGCTAATTGTGTTCGCATCACACATGATGCATGCATCGGAGTGACTAGCGTACTCCCTCCGTTTCTTTTTACTCTGAATAAAAAAAATGTTTGAAGTAAAACTACGCAAAGTTAAACCAAATTTACATTGAATAAATATCAACATCTACAATACTAAATTTATATATTATGAATATTGATTCCATGGTGTGTGAGTGATATTGATTTTCTATCGTAAATCTATGAAAATTAACTTCAGAATTAAAATTAAGTTAATGAAAAACGGACACTCAAAAAAATTACAAAAGACAAAACATGTACAGGTTGGATAGCATAGGAGAGCTAACACCAAAACAAGATAACTTGGCTAAAGATCCCGAGGCAAAAGCCACATGGGAGGATGTCCACTGCCAGATATATAGTACTCTACCGATGTAATCTTATTCACGCCATTGTCATTCCTTTTTTCTTTCTTGTAATACACACGGCGACCGTAACCATATTTGTTGGAACTCGTAAAGAACTCCTTGGCATCTTTAGGCACCAAACTTCTCTGTGTGTAGTATCGATTGTGAATGTAGTAGATGTGGTTTCTTTGTGGGCAGTCACGCTTACTCATCGACACGTGCATTGCCTTGGCACATGTCGGCCCTAAGAACAAGGCGTGGTTGCCTAAGCTTCTCACCTCTTCCCACTTGTATGAGTGACGCTTCCCCACTCCATCTGTATCAGCATCAACGAGTACTAACGCCGAGAAAAAAGGCTCGCATGGCCACGGTTGTTCGCTCCCCATCATTGTCCTTCTCACCACCATCACAATCTTGCCACACAGCGCAAGAATGTACATGGCATCCGTCTCGGTCGTTAATGATTGGTTGTGCTTGGCCAACCAGTGGACAGCTCCGAACCCCGCCACAGCATATGCAGTCAAGCTGACCTCACACTTGACAAGATATTTGCTAGGTTCCAGGTGGCAATAGAGATGGCCATTGCAAAATGTGATATCCACGACCTTGTCCCCCCTTGAATCTTCGCCTTGTCCATCCATATTTTGGCTGGCCAAGCCCGCAAATTGCGACATCATGCTGGTTGGTGATGGCGGCTAGGATACAACTGCTAAAGGTGGGTGGCTCGAAGAATATCACCTTCACCGGAATTAACTTGTCGTTTGTGTCATCGTGTGCATGAGAGGCTGACCTTCCCATTCTAGATGGCGCTACCTCGGTACCGGTGAACTGGCTCAAGATCCTAATCTCCTTTTGCTGTGTAGAAAGCGTCACCCCTGCATGAGAGAAGAGGTTCATGATCCTAAGCGCCGGGGGATCGGACAGTACGATCCAGCCACCACCGTGGCTGCCAATGATGTGCCTGCCAACGGCCTCGGTCGGGAACGGGATCCGTGGCAGGATGTTGCCATCTCCAAGGCAACACATGTGCTTGGCCTCATCATCACCAGTCGGGTCAAGGATCAGACACGGAAGGCGTGGCGGGAGCGTCGTCGACCCGATGGCTCGCCACGAGGTGCACACGGCGGCGAGGCGGGCCCAGTCAATCGTGCCGGAGAGCCTGCCCTGGACTAGGCGGAGGAGGTCGTCAGGGAGCCTGGACCACCGCCCCACGGCAGCCCGGGAGGTCCCTTGGATGCCAGCATCGCCTCCGACGGCTGCCTTCGTCGTCTCCTCCATCTGTGTTCCGGCTAGGCTGCTTCTTGATCCGATTGTAGAAGGATATATTGTGCGGGGTTTATGAGGTACTCGCCACCACGAATAGAGGTCGCGAAGCACAGGCAGTAAAGGCCGGAGGTATTTGTTTGATGCAGGCATGAAATCGAATCGGACATAGATATTGTATACTACTCGGGGACCATATAAATAAAATAACAGTTTTGCTAAAGTACATCTAGATGTGCTATAAGTATTGCACATCTAAGTCTTATATTATTGATCTTATGTTAAGATTCGTGTGTGTATTTTTTTTTCTTTTCTTCTTTATGCTTAATTCACTCATTTAGATGTGCAATAACTAGAGCACATCTAGATGTGCCCTAAACATACTCATAAAATAAAGAAAAACAATTTGTTCCTCCATCTACGTATACAAAAACCTAATCGTATATTTGTTTGATGCCGGAATCCGGACGGGTCTTTTACTTCTTCTTCTTCTTCTTCTTCTTCTTCTTCTTCTTCTTCTTCTTCTTCTTCTTCTTCTTCTTCTTCTTTGTTTTGCGAGCGAGCGAAGTACTCCGCTCGGCAGCGTGTTTGTTTCAGCGCATCGATTCCGCTCGGCAGCATGTTCGGACGAGGTTTGTTTCAGGCCGGCTCACTAGTCGAACGAGGTTTTGCTAGTCGTCGCCTGCAATCTTTTTTTTCTTTGATGAGGGGTGCAATCTTCTCTTTGGGCTCCCGCTCCTCTCCCCCGCTCCTGCTAGGGTTTCCCCCGCCGCCGGCAGGCCCTAGTCCCTTCCCGCCGCCGCCGGCCGCCCAGCGCGGGCGCCCCTTCCCGCCCTCCCTCTTCCCTCTTCCCCGTCCCGCCGCCTCCGCTGTCTCCCCGGGAGGTGGCCGGGGCGGCGCGCGCCCCCCATCCACCTCGTCCGCCCTTCCTCCCGTCCCCCCGTCCTCCCCCCCCCCCCGGCCGTCGCCGGCGGTCACCCCCGGATCTGGCCGGGTGGTGTCGGCGGCGGCGGGCCATCCCTTACCCGCGCGCGCTCCTCCTTCCCGGGGTGGGGGGAGGCGGCGGTGGTGCTCGGCCGGTGGCGGTCTGGCGTCCTGGTGGCGGAGGCCGGGGGCGCTCGCCGTGGTGGTGCCACCTCTTTGCGGCGGGGCGATCTGATGGTGTTGGGCGGCCGGTGGCGCGTCCCCGGCCCAGATTTGGGCCCGTAGGGCCCCATCTGGGTCCTTGCGGGTTGGCTCCGGTGCGACAACGACGCCCTATGTATGGAGAGGCTGGGGAGCGGCTTGGACTGGGGCAGTGACGCCGACGGCGTGCCAGCTGCTGCGCGGAGGCGGGAGCTGCCGGGCCTGTGGGGCCATGGGCCCGGTAGGCTCCTGCTTTGGCGTTCGGTCGGCTACCGTCGTGGACGGTGGAGGTGGGGCCCTCCCATATGCCGACGGTGCTGATGCCCTAGTCCCAGCTCCTCTTCTTCGTTGTGCAGACCATCTTCGCGGTGCCGTGGTGAGACAGCGTGGGAAGCTTCGTGTCCGTGTTGGCGCAGGGTGGTGGTCGGTTTGGCGGCGAGCTCCGGAGTGCCTGAGGTGAAGGATGGGATCAGGAGAAATCCCTTTTGGCTTGGCCGACATCGACGTGGTGGCACCTGAGGGTGCCGCCGGACCTTCCTGGAGGGCGTCGGGGCTACCCTTCCTCTCTCCTCGCCGCGTACTAGGGGAAACCGTTGGCACCAGCGTCGTCATCGTCACGTCCCTTCTCAGAGGTGTGGATTGGTACCGGTGCTTCGGAGTCTCGGAGCTTGGTGGGCGATCTCCGGTGGACGCAGCGGTCGCGAGGCTTCGTCGTTTTTGTCGATCCGCCGTTATCGGCATTTGTTTCTTTTCTTTTTCTTTTTCATTTTTTTAGGCGTGATTGTGCTGCTTCAGCCCCAGCTTCTATTGTTGGTTGTATCGGATGGTTGCTTTGTAATACAAAGCGGGGGAAACCCTTTTTCGTTAATCTTCTCTTTGATACGCAGCCGTGATGTTCATAGGTATGCCGTCGCTTGCCTCATTTTCTTCCTTCTTGAATGTTGTATGTTTTTTTTAATACAGTACAGAGGCAAACTATTTTTCTTCTTGACAAAACCTGAGTCTATACTCGGTCAAAATTCCAGTTTTCTGGCTGACCATAATTCAATGTACATGCTGCCGAACCTAGATCATAATCTACCTCGATTTGCTAAGTAATTAATGAGAGCAGTACAACTACTAAAAAAGATAAAGAACGGATTAACAAAGCCTCTTGAAGACAACAACACCAACAAAAAAGATATTTTAACGTGATCCCAAGTCGTTGTCACGCACTCTACGGCGTGGATCTCAACTTCTCATCATGCACCAGAAGCAAAACTTTACAAACCACTAGCTGAGTAGCATGACAGTTTTTGAAGAGTTGCGCATAAAGCTATAACCTAATTAAAATAGTTGGATGTTGGATGATGGTTGTCGGGGACATAATAGAATACTAGTACACTACATCGTAACATTATTATTGAGAAATAAAAGCAAGAGCATGATAAAGAAAAGAAAAAGAGAAGCGGGAGCGTAATACACATGGCTAAATATCCTATGGGAAAAGCCACATGGGAGGGTGAGCACCACCCACCACATAGTACCCTACCGATGTTTGCCGGTTACCAAAGCTTTTATCTTCCTTGTAGTATACACGACAATCATTCTTGTTGGAGCTCATGAAGAATTCCTTTGCGTCACAGGGTACAAGTTCTTTTTGTGTGTAACATCTATGGTGGAAATAGTAGATGTTGCTTTCTTCGTGGACCGCCGTGCTGGTCCGTCGGCACGTGCATCGCCTTGGAGCATGTCGGTCCTAGGTACAAGGCGTGGTCGCCCATGTTCAACACCATTTCCCATTTGTACAGGCACTGCGTCCCTGTTATGTGCTCATTAGAATCAACTAGCTTGAATACCAAGAAAAAATGGCCGGAGTAGTTCCTCTCCCTAGCCCGTGGGCCCCAGATCCTCCTCACTGCCATGGCAAGTTTGCCACGTAGCTCAACAATGTACATGGCACGCGCATCCGGATCGTCCACGCTACAAAAGAAGCGGTTTTTCATGTAATGATGATTTTGTATGGCCAGCCACTGGATATGTCCGAACATCGGCACACCATATTTGTCCAAGCCGACCTCGTTGCTATTTCGCATGAGGCAATAGAGATGCCCGTTGCAGAAGGTGATATCCAGAACCGGCTCCCCACAAAACCTTGGTGCCATCCACCCACCCTCGGGCTTGCCAAGCCCGCAGATCACAACTTCATGCTTGCCGGTGATGGCAACGAGGACCAGACCCGCTTAAGGTGGGCGGCCCAGAGAATGTTACCTTGAGCGTAACAATGCTCCTTCTTGGATCCGCGGGCAGCGCCACCTCATCCCCGGTGAAGATGTTCTTCACGCTGAGCGGCGCCTTGTAGGAGACCCACCCGCCAGCGTGACAGCCGACGAAACGGCACACGTTCGCCTCCCGGAGGAGCATGGTGAGTGGTAGGATCGTGCCGTCTCCAGGATTGTACACACGCGTGGTCTCGACCTCGTCATGTGGGTCGAGGACCAGCCATGGGTGCGCGCGCCGCGGCGGGTAGGACGACACGACAGCGCGCCACTTCATGCACACCGCAGCAAAGCGGACGCAGTCGAGCGGAGAGCCGAGCCTCGCGTAGACCATGCTGAGGAGATCGTCAGGGAGGCGTAACCACAGATCTTCACCGGACGAGGTCCCTTGGATCCTGGTTCCATCGTCGCGGGCGGCTACCGCATGAGGCGGCGCCATCTTGGATTCTTGGTGCGTTAGGCTGATCGTAATGTGTGGAGGGATCGATGCTAGCTGACGACATAAATAAGAGGTTGTGCGTGCACCTGTACGTGGCAAACCGAACTGGCCACGATGAGCAGGCTTTGAAAGTCACGTAATCTAAGGGAGGCGTATATAAATGGAAACCTTAATTCATGTACAAAATAAGTAGAGACATTATGTTTCGATCCGAACACAACTCATACTCTTATTAGGAGTTAGCACTTGTTGGGTTGGAGCATACGTGGAAGCCTCAAATCATGCACAAACAACAAGGATCCGAGCACAACTCGTGAGGCGCTGGTTCTTCTTCTTCCCCTTTTCTTTTCTTTTCCTTTTCAACACAACCAACAACAAAAAAGTTAAGCTCGGTTGCTTTATCCCCTTTTCTTTCTTCTCTTCTTCACAAAAGAAAATGTAGGTTGTACTGTAATAATTTGTAGACGTCTTTTCTTTCATGACACTGTATCAAGGAGGTCCGCGAGATGCTCGCTGCAGAAGACATGAGGGTTCGAGCCGGTGCAGGAGGAACGAGGATCACTTTGCTGTAGTGTTTCATCAGTTAAGTTCAGTGTCATGAAAGTCGGATCCTCGATCCTGTAATAGGCTGCAGGCCTTTTTTGTTCCCCCATACTGTTTTATTTTCCTGCTCTTTGAGAACATGCGTTTTGAGGCATGCTTGGATGTTAGACCGATGTGGTTTCATTTATTCACAATGAATGGAACCGGGGGGGGGGGGGGGGGGGGGGGGGCTCACGATGCATACAATCATATATTATAAATAATGCAAAAGCTAGCAGCCGAACAACATCGACACAAAAAATAAAGCAAAAATAAACCTGAGGTTGCATGCCTCGCGACAGTAACTCCACCAGATAGCCATTAACCCTATGTTACAAGACGACATGAGAAACGAAAAGTACACAACTCCTAGGCTACGCCATCAAGAAGGAATCGCCACATGTGCGCCGATGATGGCAAGTTCAACACAAGGTTGAACTCCAGATTATCATCTCGGAAGCCAAGCTTCAATCCACCACCTTCAGCAAAACCACAATGCAGGCGCGCATCGACATAGCCTGATCAGAGATCTTATGTTTTCACCGGAGTGCACAAACTCTTCATTGAATCTGTCTTGTACCATCATCACTTTTCCAGCTACCGACGCCTCGATAGCCGGATACCACTGGAGAAGACAACGCAAGAAAAGACGTCTCATACCGCCTGCCTCTGGCTACTATTGCACCAGTTTCAATCCACTAGCAACAGGCTAAACATGACAACTCCGCCAGAGCAACCGAGCAACACCAGCCGGTAGCAGGCATGACTTGACGCCTCCACATAAGACGTCGTGCGTAGCATCCGTTGGTGGCATCACCTATCGGCGACACGCATTGCTCGACCTCTCCAGAAGAGGTGGATGTGTCACCTACCGAGCCGCATTGAACCCGATTTTTTGATGGAGGGGGCGTCCCATACCGCCACCAGCCTTAGATAGGCCGTCACCACCTTGAGATCCAGTCCCCGAGTCGCCCACACGACCACGGAGTCATCCGCCATCGAAAGAAGAGGGGCCACCGCCCCAATTCTGGGCGCTACCGGGAGCACCCACTGCCACGACAACCGTTGACATCATCCATACAACGGCAACCGCCGGCGCGACCGCCAAATCCAGGCACTAGGCCCCGAATCCCTTGTACACCGTCCCATTGTCAGTCGCGCTTGACCTTGCATCATGCTAACAAGCAGGCCACCACCAAATCCACCGCATGGGGCCGCCGCGCCGCAACCAGACCAGAGACCACATGTATTGCATGTGTTACAAATTTATTGTTGTGTTGTAATTACTTAGTGATTAATATCCACATTGCAATGGATGGTGAATTGAGGGTGGGGCAGGGGCGGGGGTATAGCTGTGCGGTGATGGCCTGCCTAGCCTTTTTCTTTTTCTTCCAGATTTTAACTGCCACTTAGGGCTAAATCTTGAAAATGCAAATCAAATTCAAAAATCACTAAATTTGGCACAAAAAATAGTAGGGAATATATATTGTATATGAAAAGTATTTCCTGCCCTAATGCATGTTTGAAAATCTGTTTTACACAAATAGGAGTTTACTATGGTTATTTAAATAATTCCCTAATTAAATTAGGGTTTACTAAAATTTCCAAATTACCAAAAGCTAAAATGCAATGAAATATGATTTTGGTCACTATCAAATTTGAAAATTTTGGTCACTATCAAATTTGAAAATTTGGGATGTGACATTGGGCAAACTCGAGGCAAGCTTAGGCCGAGCCTGGCTCAGTTTGGCTGGCATCAAGCGTTAACTGAGGAGTCTTATGTGATCATAATTTATCAACTTACTATTACATGGTACACCCTTATAATCGTGTCATGTTAATGTATGCATGTAGGTTGCTGCTGCTTCTCCGGCAAATCAAAATATACTCTGTTTCATGTTTTTTTTTCCCTTTCTTCTCCCTGCCTTATCTTCTCCCTTCTCCCTTCGTTTCTTATCCATACCGCTGTTCTCGTTCCCAGGGGACCTGCCAGGGATGAACTGTGGCACCGCTGCTACTGCAGGCCAACCACCGCCGCCTGCTATAGGACGAGCCGCCATGGACGGATAAATGACCAAAATGAGCGCATCCTCCTCCTTTCCCTTTCTCAAGGAAATCTCACCTACGGCGCACACGAGCAGCATCGGCGCCGAGATTCAATGCTCCAACGGCGAATGGCCGTGGCTTGGAAACGGAGGCTCGACATGCTGGGACGCAAGCTCCTTTTTGTGAAGCAACCACCGGCGAGCGTTGGCACGCGACCAGTGAGGCAATGTTAGAACCACTGCATAGAATGGTTGCAACCATTGACGAAAAAGCTTCAAGCCTAGATCAAAAAAGCTTCAACCATCAACACGGAAAGCTTCAACCAAACAATGCCAAACTCAAAAAAGTTGCAACCGTTACGAGTATAGCTTCAACCTTAGACAGAAAAAGCTTCAATTGGCATTTTTTTTTTTGCTACAACGCACCACCGGCATCGGTAGTTCGCGGCGCTGCTCCGACCAGCACTGCCCTGCTAGAACCACCGTGCGTGATGCTACAACTGGTGTACTAACCTGCTACAACCAGGGTCTCGTTATGCTACGACGCATCGCCGGCATTGATCTTTTGCTACAACCACACCGGTTATTGCTACAACCGGCATTTCGTTATGTTACCACATACCACCGACGTTGGTTTTTCTGCTACAACCGCGTTGCTTTTTTGCTACAACCGGCATTGCCATTTGCTACCATGAACCAATGGCAGCGGAGAAAAAGCTGTGACCGGCGAATTTTGCTTTTTACTGGGACCGGCGGTGTTTTTTACTGCAACCGGGATAGTTTTCGCTGGGACGGTGCCAGCTGCTCGTTCTTTTGCCGGGATGGCGAGGCTGCACCAGAGACGGCGAGGGGGCTGCGACGGCGAGTACAGGATGTTGCGACCGACGATGAGGAGGGACCATGAACGGCGTGGGTGATGTGTAGATCATGACGGATGGCGGCGAGACAATTAGCGGGGTCAACGACGACGAGGGCCACGAAGGCGCCGTTGATTCGTCGAAGGCCATGGCGAGGGCCGCGAAGACAGTCATCTACAACCGGTCAACGCAGTGTTCCTCTCTAATCTGAGACGAAGCGGTGCGGAGGGATGGAGAAGAGAAAGGATGGCGTGGTTTTTTTTTTAATCCGATGGCACAGATGGATTAATCCAACGACTGTTATAGGACCGGCATGGCGCTTGGGCCGGTGCGCCGGCGCAGATCACTGCCCATTTGGATAACATTTTTTTTCAAAGAGTTGAACAGAGTGATAACCTAAACTCGTTTCGTGTCTGTTATTGGGGACATACTTTTCATCGTCATATGATTGTGGTGAAAGAAAACAAAGAGCACCCAATGACACAATAGAAGCAAGACTAGAACAAACTTGGTTAAACATCTGGAGGCAAAAGCCACATGGGAGGATGACCATCACCTGATACATAGTACCCAGTGGACAAGATACCTTCCACGCCGCCACCAACGCTTTCATCTTTCTTGTAGTACAAACGACTACCATCGTTGTTGGAGCTTTTAAAGAAAACCTTCGCTTCGTTAGGTACCCGTTTTTTGCGTGTGTTAAAACATTGATGGTGGGAGTAGTAGATGTGGTTTCTTTGTGGACCAGGACGCTCACTCATCGTTGACAGGTGCATCGTCTTGGCGCACGTTGGCCCCAAGAATAAGGCGTAGTCACCAAGGCTTGTCATCTCTTCCCACTTGTACAAGTGATGTGTCGTTGTTCCATCCGTATCAGCCTCAACAAGCTCAAAAACCAAGAAAAGAGTCCCATGGATGTGGCGTGACCACGACTGCAGGACCTTGTCTCTCCTCACCGCCATCACAAGTTTGCCACATAGCTCAAGAATGTACATGGCATGTGCCTCCGTATTGTCCTCTGTCAATAAGTAGTGGTTTGGCATGGGCACATTGTTTTGCATGGCCAGCACGTGGTCAGCTACGAATGCCGCCACGCCATATTCGGTTAATCCGACCACGCACTTGACAAGTTTCTTGCTTAATTCTAGGAGGCAATAGAGATCGCCATTGCAGAAGGTGATATCCTGGACATTGTCACCATAGAATCTTCGCCTCGTCCATCCACGCTCCGGGTAGCCAAGCCCACAGATCGCAACGTCATGTTCGTCTGTAATGGCGGCGAGAATACAACAGCTCGAGGTAGGGGGCCGGGAGAAGATCATCTTCAACGGAACTAATTGGTCGTCGGTGCCCTGGCGTGCATGGTGGATCCAGCTTCGCGTTCTAGTGGCTGCCATCTCGGGACCGTCGAAGAGCTTCACGGTCCTGATCTTCCTTTGTTGTGCAGAGAGTTCCACCGCGGCACGGGAAAACAGGTTCATGATCCTAATCGGGGCATCGTCTAAGGAGACGACCCAGCCACCATCGTAGCTGCCAACGAAGCGCTTGCCGACGACCTCACTCCGAAACGGGATGCGTGGCAGGATGGCGTCGTCTCCGAGGCAGTACACATGCTTTGCGTTGTCGTCGCCGCTTGGGTCGAGGACCAACCATGGGAGGCGTGGTGGGAGCGTCGGCACAATGGCGCGCCACGATGTGCACACGGCGGCAAAGCGGGCGCTGTCAACCAGGCTGGTAAGCCTGGCGTGGACCAAGCGGAGGAGATCGGCGGGGAGTAGTGACCATCGCTCCTCCGTCGCCGCCGCCGAGGCACCGTGGAGGCCGGCATCCTCGCGGGCGGCCGTCTGCGTCGGCTCCATCGTCCGTTCCAGCTAGTCTTTCTTGCACGTGAAATCCCTCGTGATTGTAGACTTTGGATGGGTGCTGATGGTACGAGTTTGATGAGATAAATAAGAGTTTGATTCGCTGGCAGTAAAGTATGTCGTACGTTACGTAGCGGAAGCTTTTTTCTTTCTGATTTCTGAAGTAGCGGAAGTATTTCTTTCACGGAATAATAAACCGAATCGAATTCAGATACTACAATAATACAGTACACCTACGGCGGCCGGGCTACACAGGTTTTACCGAACCTTCCACCTGTCAGGGATTAATTAATTGAATGTGATGGAGAAATACTATAGGATGCCTCCAACGAGGATTATTCAGCTGTGATATTTTTGCTTTACAAACATCTATGAAGAATCATAAGTATGTGCCGTCAGGTAGCTAAGCAAGCAAACCATGGTTTATAGCACGTCCATTACTGCCATTACACTTAGCCATTGACGATCCGATAGAGGATCGTGTCCTAATGTAACAAATCCATGTACCTGATCCAAACAATTAATTATACCCTCATACTATGATAAGTTTGTTACTGGGCTGATCCACGGGACCCTTCATTTTGTAGAAGTTCAGGGTATTAACATGCGTCATCAGCTAGTAGAACAGAATGCTCGATTATGACCTGGCGTTTCATACAGTCAGAATCAAATACCGTACATGAGTTAACGACAGATTATGGAGTCCGACTTCTCGGTCCCTTCTACTGAGAAAACCTTTCGCCCCACTTTACATATAAAGCAAACTGCCACAAGCAGAACCAGTTTGAACAAGGGTAGAAACCAAACACACACACTGAAGTCATACAACAACAAGGCGGGACCGGGGGGGGGGGGGGGGGGGGGGTTCATTCGTTGAGGGCACTGTTAAACATTGTAACATGGCGTGACAGGTCGTGTCACGCATGTAGTTATCTCTCCCTCTATTTCCTCTTGTAGTCTAAGTTATATCTGTAGACTAGATAGATTGGTTAGGAGTTCTCCGTTTAAACTTCTTGGAGGCCTTGTCGAGGTCCTCTCCCATCTTTCACTGTGCTCTCCTTTTGGGCGAAAGCTCTAGTTCCCCTTGTGGGCGACAGCGTCGTACCCTCGTCGTGCTCCTTCTTGAAGGCGTCGCCTCGGGTTCCCGGAAGCACGGTGGGCGCTTTGCGGTGTGTGTGAGGTGTTTGGCGGCGGCAATGTGTGCAACGTTTCATCTATTCTACCGCCGGTCTTCATCTTGTGATAGCGCTCCTTCGGCTTGGAGATGGACTGGCATAGGTGGTGGTCGTCATTTGGCGTCATGGTGGCGTCGACGGCGGAGGAACCTGCCAAGGTTGGTACCTCAATCTGCTCTGAAGATGGACAAGTGAAAGATGGTGGCGACGACACATGTGAGTGCGTCGGACTGGATTGTGCCCCAGACCCGGTACGTGGCTCGGTCGGGGCTTCCAGCTTTAGATGTTAGGCTTAGGTGAGAGGACTGGGTATATGGCCCAGCTTGCACCCCTTCATCATATGGATAGGAGTAGCGGCATAGGTTGCCAAGATGGCGGATTCAGACATATTGTTGTACTACTTTGTAAGGTCCTCGAGAATAATCAATAAAATGACCGCATGCATCTCCCAGATGCAGAGGCCGGGGGTCATCCTCCTTTTCTAAAAAAAAATGTAAAACCTACGGGAGGATTTCTCTCATACGAATAGTTACAAGGCAAAGCGGGCTCTCCTAGGAGGGTTGAGAGACGCTTCATTATTCTTTACGTGGTATACAGAGCCCCTCTCTTCCATCGCATCTAGCAAACTTCTTCCCATGTGGCGTCATCCTCCTCCGCAACCTCCTTAAGCCTCAACTCCCAAGTATCCGAAAAACTTACCAGAACCAACTACATCCTATGATGTGCGCAAGTGCTATCGCAGATCCGAGCTGTAAGTATGTATGGCTACCTAGATAAAACCATTGTAGCAATGTAACAAATCTGTGTGCCATGATAAATTGTGTACTGGGGTGATCCCTGGGAGCCTTAGTTTTGTAGAAGTTCAGGGTATTAACATGCGTCATCGGCTAGTAGTAGACATATTGCTCGATTATGAGCTAGCGTCTGCATTCTTCATACGTCCGGATCAAATTCCGTACATGAGTTAACGACACACTATTGAGTCCGACTTCTTGGTCCCTTCGAAAACTTGTTTTTTTCCTTCAACTTTGATCTGTATTCATTTCTACTTGCTTATCCCACAGACGCTGGCACTAGCTGACATCCAAATCTCCAGTTTGAAGAAATGCAATTCATTAGCTAGGAAATTCAGTATTCAGTACACCCTTCATAGACTACACTGACGGAAAACATCTTCGAAGTAGGCCATCGCCCAGTTAGCTGTACACTCCGTATCCATACATGGCATCCCATCTTTTCTCAACGCCGTATAAGCCCATAAATTCACTCCGCCTCACATCTAGAGCAGTACTCCCTCTGTAACGAAATATAAGACCTTTTAGGTCACTAATGTGTAGTACATGGATATAGAAAGGACACCAGAGAGCCAAAACGTCTTCCCCAATTTAATTCGGTTTTCAACGCAAACTGGCAGTGGCCGGCTTTTTATTGGTATGTAACGAGCAGTAGAACTTGCAAAAATCGGAAAGAAACGATCCACCGAGGCTGTTGAGTCTTTACATGTACGAAATGGAAAAAGGGGAAATATTGAGCATCCACAAAAGACCGAACATGTACGAGCTGGATAACACTAAATTTTTCTGTAAGAGTTCCACGAAGGTGATAGCCAAAAGACATAATACCTGTAGTCAGGGTCATACATTTCGTCATAATTAACATGATTGTTGTGATTAGTAGCAAAATGACAAAATAGAAGTAGGACCGAAACAAACTCGACTAAAGATCTGGAGGGAACATCCACATGGGAGGATCACGATCACCACTGAACGAAACATACACATAGTACCCTACAGACGTGATTCCCTCCACGCCATTCTTGTCAACGCTTTCGTCTTCCTTGTAGTACACACAACAACCCTTGTTGTTGGAGCTCGTCCAGAACTCCTTAGCCTTGTGAGGCACTGATTCTTTATATATGTTTGTAGGATGTATGATGGGAGTAGTAGATGTGGTTTCTCCGCAGGCCGTCACGCTCACCGGTCGACACGTGAATCGCCTTGGCACACATGGGACTCAAAAACAAAGCATAGTCACCCAGGCTTGTCAACTCTTCCCACTTGTACATACGATGTGGCATTGTTCCTTGAGTATCATCAACAACGAGCTCAAAAACTGAGAAATAAGGGCCGCTGATGTTCAACGACCACGGCGATGGGCCCCAGGTCCTCCTAGTCGCCACCACAAGCTTGCCACGTAGCTCAAGAATGTACACGGCATGGGCATTTGGATCTTCGTGACCCGGCCAGTAGTGGTTCTCTATGACCATCTTGCTTTGCATATACAACCAGTGGGGAGTGAACACGAGGACACCGCAGTCGTCCAAGCTGGCCTCCAACTTGACGATCCCATTGGTAAACATCATACAGTAAAGATGGCCATTGCAAAAGGCAATATCCCTGACGCTGTCCCCATGAAAGCTTTGTGGCGTCCATGCGCACCTTTGGCGGCCAAGAGCGAAAATCACGAGTTGAGAAGAGTTTGTGATGGCGGCGAGGATACAGCGGCTAGACGTGGGTGTCGAGGAGATTATTACCTTCCGCGGCACAAAGCGGTTATGATAGCACTGGCGTGCTATGATCTTGTGTTGCTTTGCTGTGAGCGTCCTCTCGTAACCGGAGACAAGGTTCACGATCCTCAACCGGTCCCTTTCCCAGGAGGCGACCCAGCCGCCTTGGTGGCTACCAACGAAGCGCCCGCCGGTGGCCTTGGCTGGGAGGAGCATGAAGCGTGGAAGGACCGCGCCGGCTTGGAGGCAACACAAGTGCTTCGCCTTGTCGCGGCTGCTTGGGTCGATGATGAGCCAAGGAAGGACGTGTCGTGGCTGGTGCGTTGACGCGACGGCGTGCCACGACGTGCACACTGCTGCGAAGGAGGCGCGGTCCGCTGGATCACCAGCGATGAGCCTGAGGTAGATTATGTTGAGGAGGTCATCGGGGAGGCTGGGCCACCGCTCTTCCAGTGCCGCGGATGACGACCCTCGGATGCTGCTATCGCCGCCGGCGGCCGTACTGTCGGTCGGCTCATCCATCTTCGTTTTGCTGCCAGGGCTTCTTGGAACGTGCAGTCCTGTCTCCTCTGGTACTTGTTCTTGTGGTTGTGGGTCAATCGACGGTACCAGTCCTAACGGGCGACGACGCGGAGGCAGTAAAGGATCCGAACACAACTCATACTCTTAGGAACGTTGGAAACCTGAAGTCATGCACAAACGTGCGCACGTTTCCTCGCCAAGCCGAGCCGTCGCCGCCGCGTGCGCCTACGTGCACGATTTCCTCGCTCGCGAATTCTGTTTCGGCGCCTTGCTAGCTACTCCCTCCGTTCCAAAATAGATGACTCAACTTTATAGTTGAGTCATCTATTTTGGAACGGAGGAAGTAGCTAGCTTGTGAGGGCATCTACACGCATGCGTGCACGTCTTTTTCTTACAAGTACGCTTGCATCCAAATTATAAAAAATAATACAAAGTGCTTGATCTGTATAAGCACACACCAACACACGCACTAATAACCAGAATAACAAAGAGCATCCTAAAACAACCAGTAAATCACAAAGATTTCTGGAGCGCTGTGTCTGCATCCCTAGACCTTGCGAGAAGACCCCTGCAACACAAGCATCGGCAACCAAACCTAAGCAGGTCATCATCTGTACACCACATACCACTTCATCTACAAAGAAAGAGAAAAAAATTCCAAAGAAAAACAAGTTAAAATAACACATCATATATAATCCACGTAAACTTTCATCACTCATATACCCAAAAGCATTCTTCACTTCCATGATGCAATATGCTCCACCTAAGTATAGTTGCTCCAGAAACGGCTTTCAGTTTTACCAAAGGAAGCCCCATCACATTATGATGTCTTCGACCTGATCAGTTACATGGTAAATATCAGTAACCTGGCGTTACAGTGTAAGTATGGCAGGTTGAAAGGAAAGGAAGAAAGCAGTACGCTTACCAAAGATAGGTATGCACACTACGTGATATGGCCCTTTACTGTCTTGAGCTCTTCAACTTTCTAGGGTTCATATGTTCTAGGCCAACAAAGATAGGTAGCCTCCCTCCTCTACTTCTCCTCTTCTTCATTTTAACTTCAAGGGTTCATATGTTCTAGGGCAGCAACGATTTTTCTTTACTATTTTCTTCAGTATTTTCTGCCAATATATTGGATGATAATGGGTAGACATGGCATTGTATAGTCCAATTCTTATTTAGTGTTATTTAGGCCAATTTTTTGTTTAGTATTTTTTTCTATAGTTAATTTTATTATATTTAAGATTATTTGGTTATTTTGCAATATTTAGGGTTATTACGACTATATTTAGGTTTTTAAGGCTAGATTGTCTTATATATTGAAAATATAATGATTCACAAAAGAAGAATTGCTGCTATTGATCCAGGAAACACATTACTAAGAAACCATATTTGTTTAAGGCTAAACAATAAGTGCTAATATATAGTTAATTGAGAACATCATCACCTTTCAACTTTCGGGATCAATACCAATCACCTAGGGTAGACACGGCAGCAAAGTATATGCACACTAGAAGTAGAAATAAAAATGATCAACATTTATATACAAAGATTGTATGAACTTGAGTTGCTGTGTAAGTGGTGCCAAAGCTGGCCACATATGTCTCTTTCTATTACAAGGAAACTCCGAGTGGCCTATGTTGCCGGAATGTTGACTCATTTCCAGAAGCTCAATATGTCATGTTTTTAGCAATGGTCACGCTGAAATTTTTTCCGTGAATTTTGGCATGACTTCTGCAAGAAAGTAGGACATATCGAGTGCCCGTGATTTGCCGGAACGGGGATTAAACGACATTCCAGCAAAACATATGCCATTTTTTTGTGTCCTTACTCCATGTATGTAACGGGTTGACTTTCAGTCTCTTGGGGATCCTAGTGTGACTTTCAAAGAGGAAGAATCCCAACTGTTGTCATGAGGGTCGCCTCTTCTTCTTTCGCAGGTGCTAGACATTTTGGTGTAATGCACTTTCGAAAGAAAAGGAGGAGCGACCATCAGCGACGGTCAAAATATCTGTGAGGGGGTGTCCACAATATACTACCGAAATATCAGAGAGGAAGAATCCCAACTGTTATCGCGGGGGTCGCTTCTCTTTCGTTTCCACGTGCTAGCCATTTTTGTGTAATGCACTCGAGAACGAAGGGAGGAGCGACCATCATCAATGGTCGAATATGCCAGAGAGGGAGTGCCCAACATATACACCACGCGAGAAGTGACTTTTCAAGGAAGACTCGACAGATCAAAAGTCAACCCGTGCTGAATAGTGATATGTGTGTTGAGTTCCTGGTAATTGTCGTGGATTAATAATCTTTGAATTATAAACACAGGAAATGTCTAACGATGATAGGATCCCTAAATCTGATTACTACGGCGACGACCAAGGTATGTGTGATAGGCATCACCTAGAAAACGGTAGACATTTCACCAACAAGATGGACGAGACCTTCGATGTTTTTACGGTATGTAACGACGACAAGTATTGACTTGTGCTTCTTTGCATAAACGTGTAATTAAGCCTATATGACTTGTGCTTCTTTGCTTCAACGTGTAATTTCTGTTTTTTCAATTCAACTAGAACATCCCCTGCCATGCAAGACTGTTTTTCTTGGAGAAGCTGGATTTCCAACAGAGTGACAATATGGAGACGAAGATAGCTCACCATAGGACTCACAATTTTTGGGTTAAGCTCTACAATGCAGTTGATCACTCACATTTTTGTTGCTCAAATTGGAGAGCTCTATGCAAATCCTATGGATTTAAGGAGTATATGCAAATAACTTTCGATATTCGTCCCGAAGATGATATTGAAGATAATATCGACATTTTGGTGGATGTGGATATGCTTCCAGTACCTCTATGTGAGTTTGTTAAATAAATTTGTTAAGTAATTTATATTGTATATTTAAAAATATTCAAGAAATGTACGGAAGGTAGTAGACAAAACATACTACAGTTACGACTCTGGACTAACTTGCGAGGAGAAAAATCATCTTGTCAAATTTATTAATGATGTTGAGACTTTCAAGAACAATTATGAAATTAACCCAAATTATGTTCACGCGCCACTAGTCCACGTGTTCAACTACGGTAACATCCGTGAAAATAGCATGGTAAGATTTTTACTATTATGTCACAAGTGCATCTTTTGCATACATTGTTCTTACGCTAAACTATATTGCTAAGTATGTTATTATGATGTTCTTCAATAGAAAATCAGGAAGGATTGTGTACCTCATCTGATGCTTATGAAAGGTGCCATGTATATTATTAGCTTACAGTCAACTCTGCCTACAGTTCACCGCAGTGCATACTCAATTTCTCGAAGAGATGAAGACCTCACAATCAAAGGATGGAGAAAAAATATAAATGATCGCAGGGAACTACTTGGAGGCAACGTGATGCGCAGACCAAAAATTGGAGAAAGGTGGATCGCTATTCTCCATAATGGAGATTCAGGGGTTAGCCTATTTTATGCTATTTTACCTTAGAGAGAGTAGCAGGTCCTAGCTACTCATCATGTGCTCAGAACAATTAGCTAGTAGGTTATGACTATGATGAGGAGGAGGAGTTGTAATTATGATGATGATGAGTTATGTGCTAGAATGATGAGTTGTTATATGACTAAGGTGATGAGGAGGAGGACTTATTATTATGATGATGATGGTGATGATGATGATGATGATGATGATGATGATGATGATGATGATGATGAGTTGTTGTTATTATTATGATGTTGAATTGTTATTATGATCATGATGAATTATTATATCAGTGGGTGAACGAAGCGCGGATTAGATTCTAAACCAAACTTGGTCAATTTGGATCCATCCACTTGAATCCTACTAATCCAAACTTGGTCACTTTGGATCCATCCACTTGAATCTAATCCATATTTCTTTCATCCACTGATATAATAACTCATCATGATCATAATGATATAACGATCTCTTAATTGGTACTGTATCAAAACTTCTATAACGATGTATAAATATAGTATAAAACAAAAGAAATGAAATACGGACGAATAGTAGTAGCACGGGGCAGGGGAACACGCTACTAGTACTTAGCAATGGCGCGGGGTAAGGGCACATGCTACTAGTGCATAACAATATATAGCGCAGGTATAAACCTAGTTATTTCTGCTAAAAGTTATATGTAGCACCCTAGGGTTTTCTCTAGTAGTGTTGTCCTCTGTCAATAACAAAGAAAACCTAGATGCTAACCGATCGATCGAGTCCGCCGCTGCGCCTCTGCTTGCCGTCATGGCAGCCGGGAGCAGACCAGGATACTGCCGCAGTGCTGTCGAGCCTCTCCTGTTTCAATCTTGCCGATGTGTTGTGCATTGGAGTCCGCCGGTGATCATATTTAATCAAGCATTCTAAACCGCTTTTGGTCCTTGAGCATGCCAATCTAAAGGTAACTGCTATACATACGAGTCTAATTTCATCTCGATAACAACCTAATAGCCTTGATTAATGGGAAAGTAGTGGCTGCACCCACCTTTGGTGCACCCATGGAATGAACAGTAAATTCGAAAGAAATAGTAAAAAAATAAAAAAAAATCTGAAACTTGGTGGATGTGATTATGAGCTAATGTTTTGGGTGCTTGCAAAGTTCGGTCACCAAAAAACATCAAATGATTTCCATACAAAACGAAATACAAATGATGTTGTGCACCCATGTTACTGTTCACATGTTTTCAGCACAAACTTTGTTTAGTTTGTACAGATTTCCTCGGCTGTTATTTCGCCACCAAATTTTGCAAGCGCCTAAAACATTTGCACATAATCACATCCACCAAGTTTCAGAATTTTTTGAAATGTTTCGCTAAGTTTTTTATCGTGGGTGCACCGGGGGTGCAATGTGCGTGGGTATAGAACAACCACACTCTTGATTAATTGGAGCATTACATACAAGGTCTAATTAATTAGTATACCATGATGTATAATTTTCAAACTATTTGATATATTTTTCTCATAGTTCTGTTTCATCTAGTTCGCAATTATCTTTCCCTATAATAATAATAATAATAATAATAATAATAATAATAATAATAAATGATCTATCCCTAATCTATCCCTAATAATAAAGTATGGATTGACTCCATGAGTTCACTGTCACAATACGCTTTTTCCCGTAAGTTTACACTTTCACTTTGAATTTAAAACATATACGTGAGGTGGTACTAATTCACGGAACCACGTACCACATCGTGTGCATCGAACGATGCCCGCCCGTGCGCTTCGGCCCAATAAATCAGGCCCACATATCCCGTTTGAGCGCAGCCAGCAGCAAAGAATCGCGAGGAGATGGCGACGGCGACGACGACGGTGCAGGCGCAGCCAGGACTCGACGCGCGCGAGTGGGACGAGGGGGCGTACCGGCAAGGCATCCTGCCGGAGCGCGACCTCTCCTGCCGCACCCTCTTCCGCGCCATCTTCTACGACCACCGCGACGAACCCGACCCACACGTCCTCCTCGCCGCCGCCTCCAGCGACGGTCCTTCTCGCTGTCTTCCTGCATCTCCTCCTCCGCCTCCGCCCACGGCGCCCCCCAGTTTTCGCCTCACCCCTCCCCCTTCTCCCCCACTCCCTACTCTATTCTGTGTGTACAAACACCCCGTTCCCCTTGATTTGATTCAGCCGGCTGCCACCGCGCTGGTCGACCCGTCTGCATCATCCAAGCACATAGTGGCGCCATCTATGACGCCAAGTTCTACAACGATCTGATTCAGCCGCTACTCTTCAGGTAAAAGCCCCTTCTTTCTGCCAAGGGTGTTCTCAATCAAGAAGGAAAATTTACAACGTGGTCTATGATTTGTGACAGCTGCGGGGATGACGGCCACATTTGGGGTTGAAGATGGCATGAGATGTAGAGCTGCTTTCTGCCACTCTATCTACAAATTAATGTACCAGAGCTCTCATTCGTGGCCCGGTTTGCTAGATTAGCTGGGATTGTGCTTAACCACCTGTTCTTACATAGATGTACTTTCAGTAAGAAGAAAAAGCTATTTTTTTTTACCATTGCATCCCCCCAGGAGATCATGTTGAACCAATAGTTGACTTGGTTAACCCTCAGCATGAGCAGGATTCTATACTAAACAATAATGTAGTATGTTCCTGAGGAATACACCAGTTCTGACAGTTCTTTGTTCCTGAGGAATACACCAGTTCTCTCGCCCTCCATACTTTGATATATGTTTCTGTCAATTTCTAGAGGCCATTGGGGTGCACGGTCTCCAGTATCAGAAAATAATGCCATTGCAATTAGCAAACAAGTCAGTACTTCATATTTGCATACTTTCACACTGTTTGAAGAAAGCAAGCAGCACACCAGCCTCTTATGTGCATTCTGTCCTCATTCTTCTTGTAGAATGCTTGATTCCTTATGCTTCTGTTGGGTATGATTTTCTCCACTATGCTTCTTTCAAACATGATGGATCTCTTTTCGCAGCAGCCGGTGATACACCAGTTCTCTCGTCCTAAAAATAAAGAAGGAAAGAAGGGTTTTCCGGGATTGACAACAAAGAAAAATAGGAAAGTGGGAACCCTTCCGCTAATAAGAAGGAAAGGAGGGAATTTGGGGATTGAAAGCAAAAAAAGGGAAAGTGGGAAGCTGTCCCATAATAACAAGGAAAGAGGGATTCCGGGAAAAAAAACTGGGAAGCCAGACGTCCCGTAATAAGAAGAAAGTGTCCTAATAAGGAAGAATGGAGAGAACAAAGAAGGAAAGGAGGGATTCCAGAATTGATAATAAAGAAGGAAAGGGAGGGATTTCTGGGATTGACAGACAAACATAGCCTGGTTATTTTTTGTCATTTGTTTTGTCCCGTCATGAGTTGATTGATCTCTAAAAAGATTGTGGGAACAACGTAAACCACCTAGAAATCAATCAAAAGTCTCCCCCCCTCAAAAAAATTTCATCCTCTGCCACTAGCTATAATCCCATGAACGAAGTTTTACCCCGTCCATAACTCGAGAGAAAATTATGCTAGAATTATTTGTTTATTTTTTATAATCACCGGGAAAAATTATGTTAGAAAATACTATGTCTAAGTCATAATAAAGAAATTGTTTATTTATTGTTCATGTACAATAAATTTTTGAGAATTATAATGAAAAAGATAGTACCGGTTAAAAATAGGTGCTTGATTGTTGGGCACGAATAGTGCTATGCTACAGTCCCTAAACCTAGCCAACATTGGTTCATGAAAATTCGTGTTACCTCCGTAGTGAAGCAAAAAACATTGTACTAAAATTGACTTTACTATTTACGGTATAATGCGATATGTTTTGGGCATCACTAAGCAACTCCAACAAAGGCATGAAGAGATACTCACAACCAGATAGATATTTCTATGATTTAAATTCCACACACCTTTAGTACACTTCTGAAATACGTTCATATTTTTTCTGCAGTACATATTTTCATGGCAGGATGGAGGATTTCAAAGAGTTTGTTCATGTCATCATGCCTGGCGGTGTGTCCTGGAATGAGATGGGGTCTTGAGCAATTGGGTTAGGAAAGTGTGGTTTTTTTTCACCCGTTGCAACGCTTGGGCATTGTGCTAGTAATAATAATAATAATAATAATAATAATAATAATATATATATATATATATTATTTATTATAAAATAAAGCACGGATTGACTCCGTGGGTTCACCGTTACAATACGCTTGCTCCCGTGATTTTACACTTTCAGTTTGAATTTGAAACATATTCAAGGTGGTACTAAAACTGTACAAAAACGTTCAGCTGAAGAAACGCTTCCAGACTCCCGCTTGGGCTACGTTCACAGCGCCCACCTAGGCCTGCTCCCGGTGCGCTGACAACTGGCTGGGCTTCAACCTGATCTATTTGGCCTCTCATAAAAGATTCGAACCGGGGAAGGCCAGGCTTCAATCCAGCCTTCGTACGATTGAAAGACGAAGCAAATAATCAATCTGAGATTAAGTTAGAGTTAATCACGCGTCCCGTATATGTATCAAAGCCTACTACCTAACCAAATATCACCACTTTTTACATCGAACCATATCTCCTCTCTCAAGTTTCCCTGCTTCCGGGATTTAGGGCTTCTCGCCCCCGTATATGTGCAGGAGGCCTGTATCGAGCGCATCGTTGGTGCTAATAAGGAGGGGCTGATGCGGATGGCGCGTGTGGCCGTAGGGAGGCGTTCTCCACTGCCAGATGCAACCACGTTTGCCGGGCTTGAAACCGTGGGTTGGGGCGCTGGGTGGCCCCGTCCCCCGCCGTTAGTCGTAGGCTACCTCTTCCGGCCCCGGATGCCTCTTCGCCTGCTCCTAACCTCCTGTTAGCTCACTCTAAGCAAGGCCCGTCTTCGAAGATCACCGTCGACTGGATTGAGTGGAGCGTCTCTGGTGGCTTCATGGCAACAAGATGTGCACACCGTCGCTCTTCTCCATGGTTTGCGCACCCTCGCAGTTCATGGTTTTCATCCTGATGTCCTTGCACGTACAACCGTCGCGCGTGGCCTGGAGCCTGTCCGGTTAGCCATAGGACCCTGCGCTTCCACCGCTCCTCTTCTAGTGAGCGCCTCCATCTCGCCTGTTGATGCTGTAGTCGGTGGTCGTGTTGTTCCTCCCTCCACGAGCCTACAGGCTGGCATGCTGTCGATCCCTGCATGAGCACGCTGTCGAGTACTACTTGGGCCAGGAGGTCCAAAGACAGCGCCCTCCATGGCTTCAGCAATGGTAGAATTAGTTCAGTGTGTTCATTATCATATCATACCACCAGCAGAGTCATTTGTATTATGAGATTAGTAATTTGAGATTTTGCTTTAACTGTTGCAATTTAAAGGAGGTAAAGAAACTTGGACATTTAATTTACTTTGAATTGAGAGAGGAAGACGTGCATGGGGCCGTCCCTCTTCGTGAAAATCTGCAAGACCTGGTGATGGTGACGCTGAAGGGCTCGGGGCGGCAGGGAGAGGAAAGGAGCGGCCAAGAGGGGAATGGGAGGATGGCACCCAGCGAGAGAGAGGAAGACGTGCATGGCCTTTCCCATGCAAGACCGTCTGAGGGGCCAGATGACAAGTGCATGGAGGCGGGATTGGAGGAGGGTGGTGAGGTGGGGCCAGACGCGTCGGTGGACCTGACGGGGGACGAGCAAGATGCATCCCAGGGGAAGGAGCTCAGTTTTGGGCCGCACTCGCCAAGGAGCAGCCAGGGGACATGGGCCAGGCTTGGGTCGTGACAACTCTCGAGGCCCAGTGCGGGAATGCGGGGGCTGCTAGGACCGGGGAGGGCCAGGAAGTGCCAGATCCACTCCAGGCCTTCCTTATCTCCTGTTCCTCCCCCACACCCGCTGCTCTGCTTCCAGCCCCGGCGGCCGGCGGCGATCTGGTGGCCGCGCCGGCCGGAACGCTGTCTAAAAGGAGCAGCGGCCGCCTTGCCGCGAAGCCTACGGCGGGCCTATCCACGATGGACAAGGTCAGGATGGTGCTACTGAAGAAAAGTGAGATCTGGGACGGTGCAGGGCCGTCCGTCGCCGCATCAGCTGAGGACATGCAGAGGTACAGGGATATCTACAAGAAGCCGCTGCCGGACAGCTTCATCTCGGCGGTGGAGGAGCTGATTGGGGCCAACGGAAAGCAAATGTGCTCCGACAGGCTAGGCCGGGCTGCTTGTGCCTGATAGATAAGGTTGTTGTTCTACAGTTTCAGATGTGTGTCTCAGTAGGTTCTATGATAGTGTTCTTCTGTTTCTGCTGGGTTGGCCTTGCTGTTGCGAGGATGTTTGAGGCGGCTGGCCGGGGTAGTGCTGTGTTGTCAGAGTCTGCTGTGAGTTTGGACGAATGTTTGTGGTATCATCGTTACTGCGTGCGTCGCTGTGTGAAGGGTTCTATGTTTGTTTTATGGATTGCTCAATATTAAGCTGGAATGTTAGAGGTTTGAACAACCCTGCGAAACGGCGGGCGGTACAGATGTTTGTGGCTGAGTTCAAGTGCAACATCGTGTGTCTACAAGAGACCAAGATCGAGGACATGCCGAGGCCTTTGGTGATGGAGGAAGAATCCCAACTGTTGTCATGAGGGTCGCCTCTTCTTCTTTCGCAGGTGCTAGACATTTTGGTGTAATGCACTTTCGAAAGAAAAGAGGAGCGACCATCAGCGACGGTCAAAATATCTGTGAGGGGGTGTCCACAATATACTACCGAAATATCAGAGAGGAAGAATCCCAACTGTTATCGCGGGGGTCGCTTCTCTTTCGTTTCCACGTGCTAGCCATTTTTGTGTAATGCACTCGAGAACGAAGGGAGGAGCGACCATCATCAATGGTCGAATATGCCAGAGAGGGAGTGCCCAACATATACACCACGCGAGAAGTGACTTTTCAAGGAAGACTCGACATATCAAAAGTCAACCCGTACTGAATAGTGATATGTGTGTTGAGTTCCTGGTAATTGTCGTGGATTAATAATCTTTGAATTATAAACACAGGAAATGTCTAACGATGATAGGATCCCTAAATCTGATTACTACGGCGACGACCAAGGTATGTGTGATAGGCATCACCTAGAAAACGGTAGACATTTCACCAACAAGACGGACGAGACCTTCGATGTTTTTACGGTATGTAACGACGACAAGTATTGACTTGTGCTTCTTTGCATAAACGTGTAATTAAGCATATATGACTTGTGCTTCTTTGCTTCAACGTGTAATTTCTGTTTTTTCAATTCAACTAGAACATCCCCTGCCATGCAAGACTGTTTTTCTTGGAGAAGCTGGATTTCCAAGAGAATGACAATATGGAGACGAAGATAGCTCACCATAGGACTCACAATTTTTGGGTTAAGCTCTACAATGCAGTTGATCACTCACATTTTTGTTGCTCAAATTGGAGAGCTCTATGCAAATCCTATGGATTTAAGGAGTATATGCAAATAACCTTCGATATTCGTCCCGAAGATGATATTGAAGATAATATCGACATTTTGGTGGATGTGGATATGCTTCCAGTACCTCTATGTGAGTTTGTTAAATAAATTTGTTAAGTAATTTATATTGTATATTTAAAAATATTCAAGAAATGTACGGAAGGTAGTAGACAAAACATACTACAGTTACGGCTCTGGACTAACTTGCGAGGAGAAAAATCATCTTGTCAAATTTATTAATGATGTTGAGACTTTCAAGAACAATTATGAAATTAACCCAAATTATGTTCACGCGCCACTAGTCCACGTGTTCAACTACGGTAACATCCGTGAAAATAGCATGGTAAGATTTTTTACTATTATGTCACAAGTGCATCTTTTGCATACATTGTTCTTACGCTAAACTATATTGCTAAGTATGTTATTATGATGTTCTTCAATAGAAAATCAGGAAGGATTGTGTACCTCATCTGATGCTTATGAAAGGTGCCATGTATATTATTAGCTTACAGTCAACTCTGCATACAGTTCACCGCAGTGCATACTCAATTTCTCGAAGAGATGAAGACCTCACAATCAAAGGATGGAGAAAAAATATAAATGATCGCAGGGAACTACTTGGAGGCAACGTGATGCGCAGACCAAAAATTGGAGAAAGGTGGATCGCTATTCTCCATAATGGAGATTCAGGGGTTAGCCTATTTTATGCTATTCTACCTTAGAGAGAGTAGCAGGTCCTAGCTAGTACTCATCATGTGCTCAGAATAATTAGCTAGTAGGTTATGACTATGATGAGGAGGAGGAGTTGTAATTATGATGATGATGAGTTATGTGCTAGAATGATGAGTTGTTATATGACTAAGGTGATGAGGAGGAGGACTTATTATTATGATGATGATGGTGATGATGATGATGATGATGATGATGATGATGATGATGATGATGATGATGAGTTGTTGTTATTATTATGATGTTGAATTGTTATTATGATCATGATGAATTATTATATCAGTGGGTGAACGAAGCGCGGATTAGATTCTAAACCAAACTTGGTCAATTTGGATCCATCCACTTGAATCCTACTAATCCAAACTTGGTCACTTTGGATCCATCCACTTGAATCTAATCCATATTTCTTTCATCCACTGATATAATAACTCATCATGATCATAATGATATAACGATCTCTTAATTGGTACTGTATCAAAACTTCTATAACGATGTATAAATATAGTATAAAACAAAAGAAATGAAATACGGACGAATAGTAGTAGCACGGGGCAGGGGAACACGCTACTAGTACTTAGCAATGGCGCGGGGTAAGGGCACATGCTACTAGTGCATAACAATATATAGCGCAGGTATAAACCTAGTTATTTCTGCTAAAAGTTATATGTAGCACCCTAGGGTTTTCTCTAGTAGTGTTGTCCTCTGTCAATAACAAAGGAAACCTAGATGCTAACCGATCGATCGAGTCCGCCGCTGCGCCTGTGCTTGCCGTCATGGCAGCCGGGAGCAGACCAGGATACTGCCGCAGTGCTGTCGAGCCTTTCCTGTTTCAATCTTGCCGATGTGTTGTGCATTGGAGTCCGCCGGTGATCATATTTAATCAAGCATTCTAAACCGCTTTTGGTCCTTGAGCATGCCAATCTAAAGGTAACTGCTATACATACGAGTCTAATTTCATCTCGATAACAACCTAATAGCCTTGATTAATGGGAAAGTAGTGGCTGCACCCACCTTTGGTGCACCCATGGAATGAACAGTAAATTCGAAAGAAATAGTAAAAAAATAAAAAAAAATCTGAAACTTGGTGGATGTGATTATGAGCTTATGTTTTGGGTGCTTGCAAAGTTTGGTCACCAAAAAACATCAAATGATTTCCATACAAAACGAAATACAAATGATGTTGTGCACCCATGTTACTGTTCACATGTTTTCAGCACAAACTTTGTTTAGTTTGTACAGATTTCCTCGGATGTTATTTCGCCACCAAATTTTGCAAGCGCCTAAAACATTTGCACATAATCACATCCACCAAGTTTCAGAATTTTTTGAAATGTTTTGCTAAGTTTTTTATCGTGGGTGCACCGGGGGTGCAATGTGCGTGGGTATAGAACAACCACACTCTTGATTAATTGGAGCATTACATACAAGGTCTAATTAATTAGTATACCATGATGTATAATTTTCAAACTATTTGATATATTTTTCTCATAGTTCTGTTTCATCTAGTTCGCAATTATCTTTCCCTATAATAATAATAATAATAATAATAATAATAATAATAATAGTAATAATAATAATAATAATAATAATAATATATGATCTATCCCTAATCTATCCCTAATAATAAAGTATGGATTGACTCCATGAGTTCACCGTCACAATACGCTTTTTCCCGTAAGTTTACACTTTCACTTTGAATTTAAAACATATACGTGAGGTGATACTAATTCACGGAACCACGTACCACGTCGTGTGCATCGAACGATGCCCGCCCGTGCGCTTCGGCCCAATAAATCAGGCCCACATATCCCGTTTGAGCGCAGCCAGCAGCAAAGAATCGCGAGGAGATGGCGACGGCGACGACGACGGTGCAGGCGCAGCCAGGACTCGACGCGCGCGAGTGGGACGAGGGGGCGTACCGGCAAGGCATCCTGCCGGAGCGCGACCTCTCCTGCCGCACCCTCTTCCGCGCCATCTTCTACGACCACCGCGACGAACCCGACCCACACGTCCTCCTCGCCGCCGCCTCCAGCGACGGTCCTTCTCGCTGTCTTCCTGCATCTCCTCCTCCGCCTCCGCCCACGGCGCCCCCCAGTTTTCGCCTCACCCCTCCCCCTTCTCCCCCACTCCCTACTCTATTCTGTGTGTACAAACACCCCGTTCCCCTTGATTTGATTCAGCCGGCTGCCCACCGCGCTGGTCGACCCGTCTGCATCATCCAAGCACATAGTGGCGCCATCTATGACGCCAAGTTCTACAACGATTTGATTCAGCCGCTACTCTTCAGGTAAAAGCCCCTTCTTTCTGCCAAGGGTGTTGTCAATCAAGAAGGAAAATTTACAACGTGGTCTATGATTTGTGACAGCTGCGGGGATGACGGCCACATTTGGGATTGAAGATGGCATGAGATGTAGAGCTGCTTTCTGCCACTCTATCTACAAATTAATGTACCAGAGCTCTCATTCGTGGCCCGGTTTGCTAGATTAGCTGGGATTGTGCTTAACCACCTGTTCTTACATAGATGTACTTTCAGTAAGAAGAAAAAGCTATTTTTTTTACCATTGCATCCCCCCAGGAGATCATGTTGAACCAATAGTTGACTTGGTTAACCCTCAGCATGAGCAGGATTCTATACTAAACAATAATGTAGTATGTTCCTGAGGAATACACCAGTTCTGACAGTTCTTTGTTCCTGAGGAATACACCAGTTCTCTCGCCCTCCATACTTTGATATATGTTTCTGTCAATTTCTAGAGGCCATTGGGGTGCACGGTCTCCAGTATCAGAAAATAATGCCATTGCAATTAGCAAACAAGTCAGTACTTCATATTTGCATACTTTCACACTGTTTGAAGAAAGCAAGCAGCACACCAGCCTCTTATGTGCATTCTGTCCTCATTCTTCTTGTAGAATGCTTGATTCCTTATGCTTCTGTTGGGTATGATTTTCTCCACTATGCTTCTTTCAAACATGATGGATCTCTTTTCGCAGCAGCCGGTGATACACCAGTTCTCTCGTCCTAAAAATAAAGAAGGAAAGAAGGGTTTTCCGGGATTGACAACAAAGAAAAATAGGAAAGTGGGAACCCTTCCGCTAATAAGAAGGAAAGGAGGGAATTTGGGGATTGAAAGCAAAAAAAGGGAAAGTGGGAAGCTGTCCCGTAATAACAAGGAAAGAGGGATTCCGGGAAAAAAAACTGGGAAGCCAGACGTCCCGTAATAAGAAGAAAGTGTCCTAATAAGGAAGAATGGAGAGAACAAAGAAGGAAAGGAGGGATTCCAGAATTGATAATAAAGAAGGAAAGGGAGGGATTTCTGGGATTGACAGACAAACATAGCCTGGTTATTTTTTGTCATTTGTTTTGTCCCGTCATGAGTTGATTGATCTCTAAAAAGATTGTGGGAACAACGTAAACCACCTAGAAATCAATCAAAAGTCTCCCCCCCTCAAAAAAATTTCATCCTCTGCCACTAGCTATAATCCCATGAACGAAGTTTTACCCCGTCCATAACTCGAGAGAAAATTATGCTAGAATTATTTGTTTATTTTTTATAATCACCGGGAAAAATTATGTTAGAAAATACTATGTCTAAGTCATAATAAAGAAATTGTTTATTTATTGTTCATGTACAATAAATTTTTGAGAATTATAATGAAAAAGATAGTACCGGTTAAAAATAGGTGCTTGATTGTTGGGCACGAATAGTGCTATGCTACAGTCCCTAAACCTAGCCAACATTGGTTCATGAAAATTCGTGTTACCTCCGTAGTGAAGCAAAAAACATTGTACTAAAATTGACTTTACTATTTACGGTATAATGCGATATGTTTTGGGCATCACTAAGCAACTCCAACAAAGGCATGAAGAGATACTCACAACCAGATAGATATTTCTATGATTTAAATTCCACACACCTTTAGTACACTTCTGAAATACGTTCATATTTTTTCTGCAGTACATATTTTCATGGCAGGATGGAGGATTTCAAAGAGTTTGTTCATGTCATCATGCCTGGCGGTGTGTCCTGGAATGAGATGGGGTCTTCAGCAATTGGGTTAGGAAAGTGTGGTTTTCTTTCACCCGTTGCAACGCTTGGGCATTTGTGCTAGTAATAATAATAATAATAATAATAATAATAATAATAATAATAATAATAATAATAATAATAATATATATATTATTTATTATAAAATAAAGCACGGATTGACTCCGTGGGTTCACCGTTACAATACGCTTGCTCCCGTGATTTTACACTTTCAGTTTGAATTTGAAACATATTCAAGGTGGTACTGAAACTGTACAAAAACGTTCAGCTGAAGAAACGCTTCCAGACTCCCGCTTGGGGCTCCCGCTTGGGCTACGTTCACAGCGCCCACCTAGGCCTGCTCCCGGTGCGCTGACAACTGGCTGGGCTTCAACCTGATCTATTTGGCCTCTCATAAAAGATTCAAACCGGGGAAGGCCAGGCTTCAATCCAGCCTTCGTACGATTGAAAGACAAAGCAAATAATCAATCTGAGATTAAGTTAGAGTTAATCACGCGTCCCGTATATGTATCGAAGCCTACTACCTAACCAAATATCACCACTTTTTACATCGAACCATATCTCCTCTCTCAAGTTTCCCTGCTTCCGTGATTTAGGGCTTCTCGCCCCCGTATATGTGCAGGAGGCCTGTATCGAGCGCATCGTTGGTGCTAAGAAGGAGGGGCTGATGCGGACGGCGCGTGTGGCCGTAGGGAGGCGTTCTCCACTGCCAGATGCAACCACGTTTGCCGGGCTTGAAACCGTGGGTTGGGGCGCTGGGTGGCCCCGTCCCCCGCCGTTAGTCGTAGGCTACCTCTTCCGGCCCCGGATGCCTCTTCGCCTGCTCCTAACCTCCTATTAGCTCACTCTAAGCAAGGCCCGTCTTCGAAGATCACCGTCGACTGGATTGAGTGGAGCGTCTCTGGTGGCTTCATGGCAACAAGATGTGCACACCGTCGCTCTTCTCCATGGTTTGCGCACCCTCGCAGTTCATGGTTTTCATCCTGATGTCCTTGCACGTACAACCGTCGCGCGTGGCCTGGAGCCTGTCCGGTTAGCCATAGGACCCTGCGCTTCCACCGCTCCTCTTCTAGTGAGCGCCTCCATCTCGCCTGTTGATGCTGTAGTCGGTGGTCGTGTTGTTCCTCCCTCCACGAGCCTACAGGCTGGCATGCTGCCGATCCCTGCATGAGCACGCTGTCGAGTACTACTTGGGCCAGGAGGTCCAAAGACAGCGCCCTCCATGGCTTCAGCAATGGTAGAATTAGTTCAGTGTGTTCATTATCATATCATACCACCAGCAGAGTCATTTGTATTATGAGATTAGTAATTTGCGATTTTGCTTTAACTGTTGCAATTTAAAGGAAGTAAAGAAACTTGGACATTTAATTTACTTTGAATTGAGAGAGGAAGACGTGCATGGGGCCGTCCCTCTTCGTGAAAATCTGCAAGACCTGGTGATGGTGACGCTGAAGGGCTCGGGGCGGCAGGGAGAGGAAAGGAGCGGCCAAGAGGGGAATGGGAGGATGGCACCCAGCGAGAGAGAGGAAGACGTGCATGGCCTTTCCCATGCAAGACCGTCTGAGGGGCCAGATGACAAGTGCATGGAGGCGGGATTGGAGGAGGGTGGTGAGGTGGGGCCAGACGCGTCGGTGGACCTGACGGGGGACGAGCAAGATGCATCCCAGGGGAAGGAGCTCAGTTTTGGGCCGCACTCGCCAAGGAGCAGCCCAGGGGACATGGGCCAGGCTTGGGTCGTGACAACTCTCGAGGCCCAGTGCGGGAATGCGGGGGCTGCTAGGACCGGGGAGGGCCAGGAAGTGCCAGATCCACTCCAGGCCTTCCTTATCTCCTGTTCCTCCCCCACACCCGCTGCTCTGCTTCCAGCCCCGGCGGCCGGCGGCGATCTGGTGGCCGCGCCGGCCGGAACGCTGTCTAAAAGGAGCAGCGGCCGCCTTGCCGCGAAGCCTACGGCGGGCCTATCCACGATGGACAAGGTCAGGATGGTGCTACTGAAGAAAAGTGAGATCTGGGACGGTGCGGGGCCGTCCGTCGCCGCATCAGCTGAGGACATGCAGAGGTACAGGGATATCTACAAGAAGCCGCTGCCGGACAGCTTCATCTCGGCGGTGGAGGAGCTGATTGGGGCCAACGGAAAGCAAATGTGCTCCGACAGGCTAGGCCGGGCTGCTTGTGCCTGATAGATAAGGTTGTTGTTCTACAGTTTCAGATGTGTGTCTCAGTAGGTTCTATGATAGTGTTCTTCTGTTTCTGCTGGGTTGGCCTTGCTGTTGCGAGGATGTTTGAGGCGGCTGGCCGGGGTAGTGCTGTGTTGTCAGAGTCTGCTGTGAGTTTGGACGAATGTTTGTGGTATCATCGTTACTGCGTGCGTCGCTGTGTGAAGGGTTCTATGTTTGTTTTATGGATTGCTCAATATTAAGCTGGAATGTTAGAGGTTTGAACAACCCTGTGAAACGGCGGGCGGTACAGATGTTTGTGGCTGAGTCCAAGTGCAACATCGTGTGTCTACAAGAGACCAAGATCGAGGACATGCCGAGGCCTTTGGTGATGGAGGAAGAATCCCAACTGTTGTCATGAGGGTCGCCTCTTCTTCTTTCGCAGGTGCTAGACATTTTGGTGTAATGCACTTTCGAAAGAAAAGAGGAGCGACCATCAGCGACGGTCAAAATATCTGTGAGGGGGTGTCCACAATATACTACCGAAATATCAGAGAGGAAGAATCCCAACTGTTATCGCAGGGGTCGCTTCTCTTTCGTTTCCACGTGCTAGCCATTTTTGTGTAATGCACTCGAGAACGAAGGGAGGAGCGACCATCATCAATGGTCGAATATGCCAGAGAGGGAGTGCCCAACATATACACCACGCGAGAAGTGACTTCTCAAGGAAGACTCGACATATCAAAAGTCAACCCGTGCTGAATAGTGATATGTGTGTTGAGTTCCTGGTAATTGTCGTGGATTAATAATCTTTGAATTATAAACACAGGAAATGTCTAACGATGATAGGATCCCTAAATCTGATTACTACGGCGACGACCAAGGTACGTGTGATAGGCATCACCTAGAAAACGGTAGACATTTCACCAACAAGACGGACGAGACCTTCGATGTTTTTACGGTATGTAACGACGACAAGTATTGACTTGTGCTTCTTTGCATAAACGTGTAATTAAGCATATATGACTTGTGCTTCTTTGCTTCAACGTGTAATTTCTGTTTTTTCAATTCAACTAGAACATCCCCTGCCATGCAAGACTGTTTTTCTTGGAGAAGCTGGATTTCCAAGAGAATGACAATATGGAGACGAAGATAGCTCACCATAGGACTCACAATTTTTGGGTTAAGCTCTACAATGCAGTTGATCACTCACATTTTTGTTGCTCAAATAGGAGAGCTCTATGCAAATCCTATGGATTTAAGGAGTATATGCAAATAACCTTCGATATTCGTCCCGAAGATGATATTGAAGATAATATCGACATTTTGGTGGATGTGGATATGCTTCCAGTACCTCTATGTGAGTTTGTTAAATAAATTTGTTAAGTAATTTATATTGTATATTTAAAAATATTCAAGAAATGTACGGAAGGTAGTAGACAAAACATACTACAGTTACGGCTCTGGACTAACTTGCGAGGAGAAAAATCATCTTGTCAAATTTATTAATGATGTTGAGACTTTCAAGAACAATTATGAAATTAACCCAAATTATGTTCACGCGCCACTAGTCCACGTGTTCAACTACGGTAACATCCGTGAAAATAGCATGGTAAGATTTTTTACTATTATGTCACCAGTGCATCTTTTGCATACATTGTTCTTACGCTAAACTATATTGCTAAGTATGTTATTATGATGTTCTTCAATAGAAAATCAGGAAGGATTGTGTACCTCATCTGATGCTTATGAAAGGTGCCATGTATATTATTAGCTTACAGTCAACTCTGCATACAGTTCACCGCAGTGCATACTCAATTTCTCGAAGAGATGAAGATGTTGGAAATATGCCCTAGAGGCAATAATAAAAGTATTATTATTATATTTTCTTGTTCATGATAATTGTCTTTTATTCATGCTATAATTGTATTATCCGGAAATCGTAATACACGTGTGAATACATAGACCACAATATGTCCCTAGTGAGCCTCTAGTTGACTAGCTCGTTGTGATCAACAGATAGTCATGGTTTCCTGGCTATGGACATTGGATGTCGTTGATAACGGGATCACATAATTAGGAGAATGATGTGATGGACAAGACCCAATCCTAAGCCTAGCACAAAGATCGTGTAGTTCGTTTGCTAGAGCTTTGCCAATGTCAAGTATCTCTTCCTTTGACCATGAGATCGTGTAACACCTGGATACCGTAGGAGTGCTTTGGGTGTATCAAACGTCACAACGTAACTGGGTGACTATAAAGGTGCACTACGGGTATCTCCGAAAGTATCTATTGTTTTATGCGGATCGAGACTGGAATTTGTCACTCCGTGTAAACGGAGAGGTATCTCTGGGCCCACTCGGTAGGACATCATCATATGCGCAATGTGACCAAGGAGTTGATCACGGGATGATGTGTTACGGAACGAGTAAAGTGACTTGCCGGTAACGAGATTGAACAAGGTATCGGTATACCGACGATCGAATCTCGGGCAAGTAAAATACCGCTAGACAAAGGGAATTGAATACGGGATTGATTAAGTCCTTGACATCGTGGTTCATCCGATGAGATCATCGTGGAACATGTGGGAGCCAACATGGGTATCCAGATCCCGCTGTTGGTTATTGACTGGAGAACGTCTCGGTCATGTCTGCATGTCTCCCGAACCCGTAGGGTCTACACACTTAAGGTTCGATGACGCTAGGGTTATAAAGGAAGCTTGTATGTGGTTACCGAATGTTGTTCGGAGTCCCGGATGAGATCCCGGACGTCACGAGGAGTTCCGGAATGGTCCGGAGGTAAAGATTTATATATGGGAAGTCCTGTTTTGGTCACCGGAAAAGTTTCGGGCGATATCGGTATTGTACCGGGACCACCGGGAGGGTCCCGGGGGTCCACCAAGTGGGGCCACCTGCCCCAGAAGGCTGCGTGGGCCATGTGTGGGAGGGGACCAGCCCCTAGGTGGGCTGGTGCGCCCCCCCACAAGGTGCCAAGGCGCAAGGGAGAGTAGGAGGGGGCAAACCCTAGTCCAGATGGGCCTTAAGGCCCACCTAGTGGGCGCCTCCCCTCTCTCCCCCTCCTGGCCGCCGCCCCCTTTGCCATCTAGGGCTGGCCGCACCCCTTGGGGGTGGGAAACCCTAAAAGGGGCGCAGCCCTCCCTTTCCCCTATATATATGAGGCCTAGGGGCTGCCCATAACACATGATTTGATCTCTCGTTAGTGCAGCCCTGCCCCTCTCCCTCCTCCTCTTCTCCCATGGTGCTTGGCGAAGCCCTGCGGGATTGCCACGCTCCTCCACCACCACCACGCCGTTGTGCTGCTGCTGGATGGAGTCTTCCTCAACCTCTCCCTCTCTCCTTGCTGGATCAAGGCGTGGGAGACGTCACCGGGCTGTACGTGTGTTGAACGCGGAGGTGCCGTCCGTTCGGCACTTGATCATCGGTGATCTGAATCACGACGAGTACGACTCCATCAACCCCGTTCACTTGAACGCTTCCGCTTAGCGATCTACAAGGGTATGTAGATGCACTCCCCTTTCTACTCGTTGCTGGTCTCTCCATAGATAGATCTTGGTGTTACGTAGGAAAATTTTGAATTTCTGCTACGTTCCCCAACAGTGGCATCATGAGCTAGGTCTATTGCGTAGATTCTTTGCACGAGTAGAACACAAAGTAGTTGTGGGCGTCGATATTGTTCAATATGCTTGCCGTTACTAGTCTTATCTTGATTCGACGGTATTGTGGGATGAAGCGGCCCGGACCGACCTTACACGTACTCTTACGTGAGACAGGTTCCACCGATTGACATGCACTTGGTGCATAAGGTGGCTAGCGGGTGCCAGTCTCTCCCACTTTAGTCGGAACGGATTCGATGAAAAGGGTCCTTATGAAGGGTAAATAGCAATTGGCATATCACGTTGTGGTTTTGCGTAGGTAAGAAACGTTCTTGCTAGAACCCATAGCAGCCACGTAAAACATGCAAACAACAATTAGAGGACGTCTAACTTGTTTTTGCAGGGTATGCTATGTGATGTGATATGGCCAAAAGGATGTGATGAATGATATATGTGATGTATGAGATTGATCATGTTCTTGTAATAGGATTCACGACTTGCATGTCGATGAGCAAGACAACCGGCAGGAGCCATAGGAGTTGTCTTTATTTTTTGTATGACCTGCGTGTCATTGAAGAACGCCATGTAAACTACTTTACTTTATTGCTAAACGCGTTAGTCATAGAAGTAGAAGTAGTCGTTGGCGTGACAACTTCATGAAGACACGATGATGGAGATCATGATGATGGAGATCATGGTGTCATGCCGGTGACAAGATGATCATGGAGCCCCGAAGATGAAGATCAAAGGAGCTATATGATATTGGCCATATCATGTCACTACTCTATTTGATTGCATGTGATGTTTATCATGTTTATGCATCTTGTTTACTTAGGACGACGGTAGTAAATAAGATGATCCCTTACAAAATTTCAAGAAGTGTTCTCCCCTAACTGTGCACCGTTGCTACAGTTCGTCGTTTCGAAGCACCACGTGATGATCGGGTGTGATAGATTCTTACGTTCACATACAACGGGTGTAAGACAGTTTTACACAGCGAAAACACTTAGGGTTAACTTGACGAGCCTAGCATGTGCAGACATGGCCTCGGAACACGGAGACCGAAAGGTCGAGCATGAGTCGTATAGTAGATACGATCAACATGAAGATGTTCACCGACGTTAACTAGTCCGTCTCACGTGATGATCGGACACGGCCTAGTTGACTCGGATCATGTAATCACTTAGATGACCAGAGGGATGTCTATCTGAGTGGGAGTTCATAAGATGAACTTAATTATCTTGAACATAGTCAAAAGACCCTTTGCAAATTATGTCGTAGTTCACGCTTTAGTTCTACTGTTTTAGATATGTTCCTAGAGAAAATTATAGTTGAAAGTTGATAGTAGCGATTATGCGATCAGTAGAAAGCTTATGTCCTTAATGCACCGCTCAGTGTGCTGAACCCCAACGTCGTTTGTCGATGTTGCGAACATCGGACATACACGTTTTGATAACTACGTGATAGTTCAGTTAAATGGTTTAAGTAGAGGCACCAAAGACGTTTTCGAAACGTCGCGGAACATGTGAGATGTTTCGAGGGCTGAAATTAGGATTTCAGGCTCGTGCCCACGTCAAGAGGTTTGAGACCTCCGACGATTTTCTTAGCCTGCAAACTAAGGAGAGAAGCTCAATTGTTCAGCTTGTGCTCAGATTGTCTGAGTACAACAATCACTTGAATCAAGTGGGAGTTGATCTTCCAGATGAAATAGTGATAGTTTCTCCGAAGTCATTACCACCAAGCTGCTAGAGCTTCGTGATGAACTATAACATATCAGGGATAGATATGATGATCCTTGAAATATTCGCGTTGTTTGACACCGCGAAAGTAGAAATCAAGAAGGAGCATCAATTGTTGATGGTTGGTGAAACCACTAGTTTCAAGAAGGGCAAGGGAACAAAGGGATACTTCATGAAACGGCAAATCAGCTGCTGCACCAATGAAGAAACCCGAGGTTGAACCCAAACCCGAGACTAAGTGCTTCTGTAATAAGGGGAACAACCACTGGAGCAGGATTACCCTAGATACTTGGTAGATGAGAAGGCTGGCAAGGTCAATAGAAGTATATTGGATATACATTATGTTAATGTGTACTTTACTAGTACTCCTAGTAGCACCAGGGTATTAGATACCGGTTCGGTTGCTAAGTGTTAGTAACTCGAAATAAAAGCTACGGAATAAACGGAGACTAGCTAAAGGTGAGCTGACGATATATGTTGGAAGTGTTTCCAAGGTTGATATGATCAAGCATCGCACGCTCCCTCTACCACCGAGATTGGTGTTTGCGTTGAGCATAGACATGATTGGATTATGTCTATCGCAATACGGTTATTCATTTAAGGAGAATAATGGTTACTCTATTTTTGAATAATACCTTCAATGGTCTTGCACCTAAAGGAATGGTTTATTGAATCTCGGTCGTAGTGATACACATTTTCATGCCAAAAGATATAAGATAGTAATGATAGTACCACTTACTTGTGGCACTGCCATGTAAGTCATAATGGTATAAAACGCATGAAGAAGCTCCATGTTGATGGATCTTTGGACTCACTCGTTTTTGAAAAGTTTGAGACATGCGAACCATGTCTATTGGTGTATATGCATGAAGAAACTCCATGCAAATGGATCGTTCGGACTCACTTGATTTTGAATCACTTGAGATATGCAAATCATACCACATGGGCAAGATGACTGAAAAGCCTCGTTTTCAGTAAGATGGAACAAGATAGCAACTTGTTGGAAGTAACACATTTTGATGTGTGCAGTCCAATGAGTGCTGAGGCATGCAGTGAATATCATTATGTTCTTACTTCACAGATGATTCGAGTAGATGTTGAGAATATTTACTTGATGAAACACAAGTCTGAATTATTGAATGGTCAAATAATTTCAGAGTGAAGTAGAAGATCATTGTGACAAGAGGATAAAATGTCTATGATATGATCATAGAGATGAATATCTGAGTTACGAGTTTTGGCACACAATTAAGACATTGTGGAAATTGTTTCGCAATTAATACCGCCTGGAACACCATAATGTGATGGTGTGTCCGAACATCATAGTTGCACCCTATTGGATATGGTGCGTACCATGATGTCTCTTATCGAATTACCACTATCGTTCATGGTTTAGGCATTAGAGACAACCACACTCATTTTAATAGGGCACCACGTAATTCCGATGAGATGACACCGTATGAATTATGGTTTAGAGAAACCTAAGTTGTCGTTTCTTAAAAGTTTGGGGCTGCGACGCTTATATGAAAAAGTTTCAGGATTAAGCTTGAACCCAAAGCGGATAAAATGCATCTTCATAGGACACCCAAAACAGTTGGGTATACCTCCTAATTCAGATCCGAAAGCAATATGGATTGTTTCTTGAATCGGGTCCTTTCTCGAGGAAAGGTTTCTCTCGAAAGAATTGAGTGGGAGGATGGTGGAGACTTGATGAGGTTATTGAACCGTCTCTTCAACTAGTGTGTGACAGGGCACAGGAAGTTGTTCTTGTGGCACCTACACCAATTGAAGTGGAAGCTTATGATACTGATCATGAAACTTCGGATCAAGTCACTCCCAAACCTCGTAGGACGACAAGGACACGTACTACTTCGGAGTGGTAAGGTGATCCTGTCTTGAAGGTCATGTTGCTAGACAACAATGAACCTACGAGCTATGGAGAAGCGATGGTGGGCCCGGATTCCAATAAATGGCTCGAGGCCATAAAATCCGAGAACGGATCCATGGACTTTGGTGGACTTGCCCGATGATCGGCAAGCCATTGAGATAAATGGATCTTTTAAGAAGAAGACGGACGCGGATGGTAATGTCACCATCCATGAAGCTCGACTTGTGGCGAAAAGTTTTTCACAAGTTCAAGGAGTTGACTACGATGAGTTTTTCTCATCCGTAGCGATGCTTAAAGTCCGTCGGAATCATGTTAGCATTAGCTGCATTTATGAAACCTGCCAGATGGATGTCAAGACAAGTTTCCTTACTAGTTTTCGTAAGGAAAGGTTGTATGCAATACAATCAGAAAAGTTTTGTCGATCCTAAGGATGCTAAAAGGTATGCTAGCTCCAGCGATCCTTTTAAGGACTGGAGTGAGCATCTCGGAGTTGGAATGAATGCTTTGATGATGATCAAAGATTTTGGGTTTGTACAAAGTTTATGAGAAACTTGTATTTCCAAAGAAGTGAGTGGGAGCACTATAGAATTTCTGATGAGTATATGTTGTTGACATATTGTTGATCAGAAATGACGTAGAATTTCTAGAAAGCATATAGGGTTATTTGAAAACTGTTTTTCAATGGAAAGCCTGGATTAAGCTGCTTGAGCATTGAGCATCAAGATCTATAAGGATAGATCAAAATGCTTAATAATACTTTCAAATGAGCACATACCTTGACATGATCTTGAAGGTGTTTAAGATGGACCAGTCAAAGAAGGAGTTCTTGCCTGAGTTGTAAGGTACGAAGTTAAGACTTAAAGCTCGACCACGGCAGAATAGAGAGAAAGGACGAAGGTCGTCTCCTATGCTTAAGACATAGGCTCTACAGTATGCTATGCTGTGTACCGCACCTGAAGTGTGCCTTGCCATGAGTCAGTCAAGGGGTACAAGAGTGATCCATGAATGGATCACAGGACAGCGGTCAAAGTTATCCTTAGTAACTAGTGGACTAAGGAATTTTCTCGATTATGGAGGTGGTAAAAGAGTTCGTCGTAAAGGTTACGACGATGCAAGCTTGACACCTATCCGGATAGCTCTGAGTAGAGAGACTGGATACATATAATGGAGCAATAATTTAGAATAGCTCCAAGTAGAACAGTTATTTGGAATAGCTCCAAATAGAGCGTGGTAGCTGCATCTAGGAGATGACATAGAGATTTGTAAAGCACACACGGATCTGAAAGGTTCAGACCCGTTGACTAAAACCTCTCTCACAAGCAACATGATCAAACATAAAACTCATTGAGTGTTAATCACATAGTGATGTGAACTAGACTAATGACTCTAGTAAACTCTTGGGTATTAGTCACATGGCGATGTGACCTGTGAGTGTTAATCACATGGCGATGTGAACTAGATTATTGACTCTAGTGCAAGTGGGAGACTGTTGGAAATATGCCCTAGAGGCAATAATAAAAGTATTATTATTATATTTCCTTGTTCATGATAATTGTCTTTTATTCATGCTATAACTGTATTATCCGGAAATCGTAATACACGTGTGAATACATAGACCACAATATGTCCCTAGTGAGCCTCTAGTTGACTAGCTCGTTGTGATCAACAGATAGTCATGGTTTCCTGGCTATGGACATTGGATGTCGTTGATAACGGGATCACATCATTAGGAGAATGATGTGATGGACAAGACCCAATCCTAAGCCTAGCACAAAGATCGTGTAGTTCGTTTGCTAGAGCTTTGCCAATGTCAAGTATCTCTTCCTTTGACCATGAGATCGTGTAACACCTGGATACCGTAGGAGTGCTTTGGGTGTATCAAACGTCACAACGTAACTGGGTGACTATAAAGGTGCACTACGGGTATCTCCGAAAGTATCTATTGTTTTATGCGGATCGAGACTGGAATTTGTCACTCCGTGTAAACGGAGAGGTATCTCTGGGCCCACTCGGTAGGACATCATCATATGCGCAATGTGACCAAGGAGTTGATCACGGGATGATGTGTTACGGAACGAGTAAAGTGACTTGCCGGTAACGAGATTGAACAAGGTATCGGTATACCGACGATCGAATCTCGGGCAAGTAAAATACCGCTAGACAAAGGGAATTGAATACGGGATTGATTAAGTCCTTGACATCGTGGTTCATCCGATGAGATCATCGTGGAACATGTGGGAGCCAACATGGGTATCCAGATCCCGCTGTTGGTTATTGACTGGAGAACGTCTCGGTCATGTCTGCATGTCTCCCGAACCCGTAGGGTCTACACACTTAAGGTTCGATGACGCTAGGGTTATAAAGGAAGCTTGTATGTGGTTACCGAATGTTGTTCGGAGTCCCGGATGAGATCCCGGACGTCACGAGGAGTTCCGGAATGGTCCGGAGGTAAAGATTTATATATGGGAAGTCCTGTTTTGGTCACCGGAAAAGTTTCGGGCGATATCGGTATTGTACCGGGACCACCGGGAGGGTCCCGGGGGTCCACCAAGTGGGGCCACCTGCCCCAGAAGGCTGCGTGGGCCATGTGTGGGAGGGGACCAGCCCCTAGGTGGGCTGGTGCGCCCCCCACAAGGTGCCAAGGCGCAAGGGAGAGTAGGAGGGGGCAAACCCTAGTCCAGATGGGCCTTAAGGCCCACCTAGTGGGCGCCTCCCCTCTCTCCCCCTCCTGGCCGCCGCCCCCTTTGCCATCTAGGGCTGGCCGCACCCCTTGGGGGTGGGAAACCCTAAAGGGGGCGCAGCCCTCCCTTTCCCCTATATATATGAGGCCTAGGGGCTGCCCATAACACATGATTTGATCTCTCGTTAGTGCAGCCCTGCCCCTCTCCCTCCTCCTCTTCTCCCATGGTGCTTGGCGAAGCCCTGCGGGATTGCCACGCTCCTCCACCACCACCACGCCGTTGTGCTGCTGCTGGATGGAGTCTTCCTCAACCTCTCCCTCTCTCCTTGCTGGATCAAGGCGTGGGAGACGTCACCGGGCTGTACGTGTGTTGAACGCGGAGGTGCCGTCCGTTCGGCACTTGATCATCGGTGATCTGAATCACGACGAGTACGACTCCATCAACCCCGTTCACTTGAACGCTTCCGCTTAGCGATCTACAAGGGTATGTAGATGCACTCCCCTTTCTACTCGTTGCTGGTCTCTCCATAGATAGATCTTGGTGTTACGTAGGAAAATTTTGAATTTCTGCTACGTTCCCCAACAGAAGACCTCACAATCAAAGGATGGAGAAAAAATATAAATGATCGCAGGGAACTACTTGGAGGCAACGTGATGCGCAGACCAAAAATTGGAGAAAGGTGGATCGCTATTCTCCATAATGGAGATTCAGGGGTTAGCCTATTTTATGCTATTCTACCTTAGAGAGAGTAGCAGGTCCTAGCTAGTACTCATCATGTGCTCAGACTAATTAGCTAGTAGGTTATGACTATGATGAGGAGGAGGAGTTGTAATTATGATGATGATGAGTTATGTGCTAGAATGATGAGTTGTTATATGACTAAGGTGATGAGGAGGAGGACTTATTATTATGATGATGATGGTGATGATGATGATGATGATGATGATGATGATGATGAGTTGTTGTTATTATTATGATGTTGAATTGTTATTATGATCATGATGAATTATTATATCAGTGGGTGAACGAAGCGCGGATTAGATTCTAAACCAAACTTGGTCAATTTGGATCCATCCACTTGAATCCTACTAATCCAAACTTGGTCACTTTGGATCCATCCACTTGAATCTAATCCATATTTCTTTCATCCACTGATATAATAACTCATCATGATCATGATGATATAACGATCTCTTAATTGGTACTGTATCAAAACTTCTATAACGATGTATAAATATAGTATAAAACAAAAGAAATGAAATACGGACGAATAGTAGTAGCACGGGGCAGGGGAACACGCTACTAGTACTTAGCAATGGCGCGGGGTAAGGGCACATGCTACTAGTGCATAACAATATATAGCGCAGGTATAAACCTAGTTATTTCTGCTAAAAGTTATATGTAGCACCCTAGGGTTTTCTCTAGTAGTGTTGTCCTCTGTCAATAACAAAGGAAACCTAGATGCTAACCGATCGATCGAGTCCGCCGCTGCGCCTGTGCTTGCCGTCATGGCAGCCGGGAGCAGACCAGGATACTGCCGCAGTGCTGTCGAGCCTTTCCTGTTTCAATCTTGCCGATGTGTTGTGCATTGGAGTCCGCCGGTGATCATATTTAATCAAGCATTCTAAACCGCTTTTGGTCCTTGAGCATGCCAATCTAAAGGTAACTGCTATACATACGAGTCTAATTTCAACTCGATAACAACCTAATAGCCTTGATTAATGGGAAAGTAGTGGCTGCACCCACCTTTGGTGCACCCATGGAATGAACAGTAAATTCGAAAGAAATAGTAAAAAAATAAAAAAAATCTGAAACTTGGTGGATGTGATTATGAGCTAATGTTTTGGGTGCTTGCAAAGTTTGGTCACCAAAAAACATCAAATGATTTCCATACAAAACGAAATACAAATGATGTTGTGCACCCATGTTACTGTTCACATGTTTTCAGCACAAACTTTGTTTAGTTTGTACAGATTTCCTCGGATGTTATTTCGCCACCAAATTTTGCAAGCGCCTAAAACATTTGCACATAATCACATCCACCAAGTTTCAGAATTTTTTGAAATGTTTTGCTAAGTTTTTTATCGTGGGTGCACCGGGGGTGCAATGTGCGTGGGTATAGAACAACCACACTCTTGATTAATTGGAGCATTACATACAAGGTCTAATTAATTAGTATACCATGATGTATAATTTTCAAACTATTTGATATATTTTTCTCATAGTTCTGTTTCATCTAGTTCGCAATTATCTTTCCCTATAATAATAATAATAATAATAATAATAATAATAATAATAATAATATATGATCTATCCCTAATCTATCCCTAATAATAAAGTATGGATTGACTCCATGAGTTCACCGTCACAATACGCTTTTTCCCGTAAGTTTACACTTTCACTTTGAATTTAAAACATATACGTGAGGTGATACTAATTCACGGAACCACGTACCACGTCGTGTGCATCGAACGATGCCCGCCCGTGCGCTTCGGCCCAATAAATCAGGCCCACATATCCCGTTTGAGCGCAGCCAGCAGCAAAGAATCGCGAGGAGATGGCGACGGCGACGACGACGGTGCAGGCGCAGCCAGGACTCGACGCGCGCGAGTGGGACGAGGGGGCGTACCGGCAAGGCATCCTGCCGGAGCGCGACCTCTCCTGCCGCACCCTCTTCCGCGCCATCTTCTACGACCACCGCGACGAACCCGACCCACACGTCCTCCTCGCCGCCGCCTCCAGCGACGGTCCTTCTCGCTGTCTTCCTGCATCTCCTCCTCCGCCTCCGCCCACGGCGCCCCCCAGTTTTCGCCTCACCCCTCCCCCTTCTCCCCCACTCCCTACTCTATTCTGTGTGTACAAACACCCCGTTCCCCTTGATTTGATTCAGCCGGCTGCCCACCGCGCTGGTCGACCCGTCTGCATCATCCAAGCACATAGTGGCGCCATCTATGACGCCAAGTTCTACAACGATTTGATTCAGCCGCTACTCTTCAGGTAAAAGCCCCTTCTTTCTGCCAAGGGTGTTGTCAATCAAGAAGGAAAATTTACAACGTGGTCTATGATTTGTGACAGCTGCGGGGATGACGGCCACATTTGGGATTGAAGATGGCATGAGATGTAGAGCTGCTTTCTGCCACTCTATCTACAAATTAATGTACCAGAGCTCTCATTCGTGGCCCGGTTTGCTAGATTAGCTGGGATTGTGCTTAACCACCTGTTCTTACATAGATGTACTTTCAGTAAGAAGAAAAAGCTATTTTTTTTACCATTGCATCCCCCCAGGAGATCATGTTGAACCAATAGTTGACTTGGTTAACCCTCAGCATGAGCAGGATTCTATACTAAACAATAATGTAGTATGTTCCTGAGGAATACACCAGTTCTGACAGTTCTTTGTTCCTGAGGAATACACCAGTTCTCTCGCCCTCCATACTTTGATATATGTTTCTGTCAATTTCTAGAGGCCATTGGGGTGCACGGTCTCCAGTATCAGAAAATAATGCCATTGCAATTAGCAAACAAGTCAGTACTTCATATTTGCATACTTTCACACTGTTTGAAGAAAGCAAGCAGCACACTAGCCTCTTATGTGCATTCTGTCCTCATTCTTCTTGTAGAATGCTTGATTCCTTATGCTTCTGTTGGGTATGATTTTCTCCACTATGCTTCTTTCAAACATGATGGATCTCTTTTCGCAGCAGCCGGTGATACACCAGTTCTCTCGTCCTAAAAATAAAGAAGGAAAGAAGGGTTTTCCGGGATTGACAACAAAGAAAAATAGGAAAGTGGGAACCCTTCCGCTAATAAGAAGGAAAGGAGGGAATTTGGGGATTGAAAGCAAAAAAAGGGAAAGTGGGAAGCTGTCCCGTAATAACAAGGAAAGAGGGATTCCGGGAAAAAAAACTGGGAAGCCAGACGTCCCGTAATAAGAAGAAAGTGTCCTAATAAGGAAGAATGGAGAGAACAAAGAAGGAAAGGAGGGATTCCAGAATTGATAATAAAGAAGGAAAGGGAGGGATTTCTGGGATTGACAGACAAACATAGCCTGGTTATTTTTTGTCATTTGTTTTGTCCCGTCATGAGTTGATTGATCTCTAAAAAGATTGTGGGAACAACGTAAACCACCTAGAAATCAATCAAAAGTCTCCCCCCCTCAAAAAAATTTCATCCTCTGCCACTAGCTATAATCCCATGAACGAAGTTTTACCCCGTCCATAACTCGAGAGAAAATTATGCTAGAATTATTTGTTTATTTTTATAATCACCGGGAAAAATTATGTTAGAAAATACTATGTCTAAGTCATAATAAAGAAATTGTTTATTTATTGTTCATGTACAATAAATTTTTGAGAATTATAATGAAAAAGATAGTACCGGTTAAAAATAGGTGCTTGATTGTTGGGCACGAATAGTGCTATGCTACAGTCCCTAAACCTAGCCAACATTGGTTCATGAAAATTCGTGTTACCTCCGTAGTGAAGCAAAAAACATTGTACTAAAATTGACTTTACTATTTACGGTATAATGCGATATGTTTTGGGCATCACTAAGCAACTCCAACAAAGGCATGAAGAGATACTCACAACCAGATAGATATTTCTATGATTTAAATTCCACACACCTTTAGTACACTTCTGAAATACGTTCATATTTTTTCTGCAGTACATATTTTCATGGCAGGATGGAGGATTTCAAAGAGTTTGTTCATGTCATCATGCCTGGCGGTGTGTCCTGGAATGAGATGGGGTCTTCAGCAATTGGGTTAGGAAAGTGTGGTTTTCTTTCACCCGTTGCAACGCTTGGGCATTTGTGCTAGTAATAATAATAATAATAATAATAATAATATATATATATATATTATTTATTATAAAATAAAGCACGGATTGACTCCGTGGGTTCACCGTTACAATACGCTTGCTCCCGTGATTTTACACTTTCAGTTTGAATTTGAAACATATTCAAGGTGGTACTGAAACTGTACAAAAACGTTCAGCTGAAGAAACGCTTCCAGACTCCCGCTTGGGGCTCCTGCTTGGGCTACGTTCACAGCGCCCACCTAGGCCTGCTCCCGGTGCGCTGACAACTGGCTGGGCTTCAACCTGATCTATTTGGCCTCTCATAAAAGATACGAACCGGGGAAGGCCAGGCTTCAATCCAGCCTTCGTACGATTGAAAGACAAAGCAAATAATCAATCTGAGATTAAGTTAGAGTTAATCACGCGTCCCGTATATGTATCGAAGCCTACTACCTAACCAAATATCACCACTTTTTACATCGAACCATATCTCCTCTCTCAAGTTTCCCTGCTTCCGTGATTTAGGGCTTCTCGCCCCCGTATATGTGCAGGAGGCCTGTATCGAGCGCATCGTTGGTGCTAAGAAGGAGGGGCTGATGCGGACGGCGCGTGTGGCCGTAGGGAGGCGTTCTCCACTGCCAGATGCAACCATGTTTGCCGGGCTTGAAACCGTGGGTTGGGGCGCTGGGTGGCCCCGTCCCCCGCCGTTAGTCGTAGGCTACCTCTTCCGGCCCCGGATGCCTCTTCGCCTGCTCCTAACCTCCTATTAGCTCACTCTAAGCAAGGCCCGTCTTCGAAGATCACCGTCGACTGGATTGAGTGGAGCGTCTCTGGTGGCTTCATGGCAACAAGATGTGCACACCGTCGCTCTTCTCCATGGTTTGCGCACCCTCGTAGTTCATGGTTTTCATCCTGATGTCCTTGCACGTACAGCCGTCGCGCGTGGCCTGGAGCCTGTCCGGTTAGCCGTAGGACCCTGCGCTTCCACCGCTCCTCTTCTAGTGAGCGCCTCCATCTCGCCTGTTGATGCTGTAGTCGGTGGTCGTCTTGTTCCTCCCTCCACGAGCCTACAGGCTGGCATGCTGCCGATCCCTGCATGAGCACGCTGTCGAGTACTACTTGGGCCAGGAGGTCCAAAGACAGCGCCCTCCATGGCTTCAGCAATGGTAGAATTAGTTCAGTGTGTTCATTATCATATCATACCACCAGCAGAGTCATTTGTATTATGAGATTAGTAATTTGAGATTTTGCTTTGACTGTTGCAATTTAAAGGAGGTAAAGAAACTTGGACATTTAATTTACTTTGAATTGAGAGAGGAAGACGTGCATGGGGCCGTCCCTCTTCGTGAAAATCTGCAAGACCTGGTGATGGTGACGCTGAAGGGCTCGGGGCGGCAGGGAGAGGAAAGGAGCGGCCAAGAGGGGAATGGGAGGATGGCACCCAGCGAGAGAGAGGAAGACGTGCATGGCCTTTCCCATGCAAGACCGTCTGAGGGGCCAGATGACAAGTGCATGGAGGCGGGATTGGAGGAGGGTGGTGAGGTGGGGCCAGACGCGTCGGTGGACCTGACGGGGGACGAGCAAGATGCATCCCAGGGGAAGGAGCTCAGTTTTGGGCCGCACTCGCCAAGGAGCAGCCCAGGGGACATGGGCCAGGCTTGGGTCGTGACAACTCTCGAGGCCCAGTGCGGGAATGCGGGGGCTGCTAGGACCGGGGAGGGCCAGGAAGTGCCAGATCCACTCCAGGCCTTCCTTATCTCCTGTTCCTCCCCCACACCCGCTGCTCTGCTTCCAGCCCCGGCGGCCGGCGGCGATCTGGTGGCCGCGCCGGCCGGAACGTTGTCTAAAAGGAGCAGCGGCCGCCTTGCCGCGAAGCCTACGGCGGGCCTATCCACGATGGACAAGGTCAGGATGGTGCTACTGAAGAAAAGTGAGATCTGGGACGGTGCGGGGCCGTCCGTCGCCGCATCAGCTGAGGACATGCAGAGGTACATGGATATCTACAAGAAGCCGCTGCCGGACAGCTTCATCTCGGCGGCGGAGGAGCTGATTGGGGCCAACGGAAAGCAAATGTGCTCCGACAGGCTAGGCCGGGCTGCTTGTGCCTGATATATAAGGTTGTTGTTCTACAGTTTCAGATGTGTGTCTCAGTAGGTTCTATGATAGTGTTCTTCTGTTTCTGCTGGGTTGGCCTTGCTGTTGCGAGGATGTTTGAGGCGGCTGGCCGGGGTAGTGCTGTGTTGTCAGAGTCTGCTGTGAGTTTGGACGAATGTTTGTGGTATCATCGTTACTGCGTGCGTCGCTGTGTGAAGGGTTCTATGTTTGTTTTATGGATTGCTCAATATTAAGCTGGAATGTTAGAGGTTTGAACAACCCTGCGAAACGGCGGGCGGTACAGATGTTTGTGGCTGAGTCCAAGTGCAACATCGTGTGTCTACAAGAGACCAAGATCGAGGACATGACGAGGCCTTTGGTGATGGAGACCTTGGGGCCACGATTTGCTGATAATTTCCTGATGATGCCGGCTCAAGGCTCCAGAGGGGGCATTTTGTTAGCTTGCTTGGAAGGATTTGAGATTTCTGAAAATAACTTGGCGGCGGGGGACTACTCTGTTTCGGGCACAATTATGAGCAGAGCTGATGGAGCCAAGTGGTCGATTACTGGGGTCTACGGGCCACAGTCTGAGGGAGACAAGGTGTTGTTCATGGAAGAGTTACGAATGATCAAGCAACACACGCTCCCAAGATGGATGCTCCTGGGGGATTTCAACATGATCTACAAAGCAAGTGAGAAGAGCAATAACAACATTAACTTGAGGCTGATGGGCAGGTTCAGAGCCATGATCGAGGATCTCGAGTTGATCGATTTTCCGCTGTTGGGAAGACGGTTTACATGGTCCAATGAACGACAGAACATCACCCTTACCAAAATAGACAGGGTGTTGGTTTCCAATGAGTGGGAATCAGCTTTCCCACATTATCAGCTGTCCCCTGCCTCTACAAATGTTTCTGATCATTGCCCCTTGATACTCAAGAAAATGGAGACAGCGCACTACAAGGCGTTTCGTTTTGAGAATCACTGGCTGAAATGCTCGGAGTTTGATGGTATTGTAACCCAAGCTTGGTCTAAAGAAGTCAAATCTGGTGACCTGATCAGGGTGCTGCACACGAAACTATCTAGGACTGCTAGAGCGCTGAAAGAGTGGAACAAGCACAAAAAGAGGGACACGGTTTTCCTCTCGGGGGTGGCAAACGAGGTCATTTTCATGTTGGACTTGGCGCAGGAGGAAAGAGAGCTTTCAGAGGGGGAGAGGAATTTACGGGCTATGCTCAAGGCAAAATTGTTGGGTTTTGCGGCAGTCGACAGGGCGCGGTGGAGGCAGAAATCGCGATTGACAGAGATCAAGGAGGGGGATGCCAGCACACGCTTCTTCCACCTAAGAGCTAGTGGAAGAAGGCGCAAGAATTACATTCCAACTTTAAAGGGGCGTGACGGGCTAGTATCTGATCATGCTGGCAAGGCGAAGCTGCTGCTGGACAGATTCCGGGAACTCATGGGAACCCCTCATGGGCGATCGGCTGGGCTGAACTGGGAGGAACTGGGGCTGCCAAGAGACAGTCTGGAGCAGTTGGAGGTTGCTTTCACTGAGCAAGAACTGCACGCGGCGATCAATGATTCGCATGGGGAAAAGGCACCCGGCCCAGATGGATTTACGGGAGCATTTTTCAAACACTGCTGGTCCACTATCAAGGGGGATATACTAGCTGCGGTTAACTGTGTGCAAAGCCTGAGAGGGCAGAATTGGAATATTTTGAATACGGCCAATGTGGTGCTACTCCCGAAGAGAGATGGGGCACAGGAGGTGGCTGACTTCAGACCCATTTGTTTGATACATAGCATCCCAAAATTGGTGAGCAAGATGCTTGCGTCCAGATTAGCACCAGTGATCCACAAGCTAGTGACGCACAACCAGAGCGCCTTCATTCGAGGTCGATCCATCCAGGACATTTTCCTCTACGTTCGGAATGTGATCAAGGCCGCACACACTGCCAAATCTCCCATGGTGTTCCTGAAATTGGATATAGCGAAAGCATTTGACTCCGTGTGCTGGGCTTTTCTCCTGGAGGTGATGGAGGCAATGGGCTTTGGACAGAGGTGGCGTGATATGATATCACTGATGCTCTCATCGTCCTCTTCACGTGTGCTGCTCAACGGAGTGCCTGGGGTGCCGTTTCACCATCGGTGTGGTTTAAGGCAAGGGGATTCTTTGTCACCATTGCTGTTCATTCTGGCAATGGAGCCGCTGCAGAGATTGCTTCAGCTGGCGACAGAGAGAAACATTATATCGCGGCTACGACCGACGGTAGCGCGCTTCAGATCTAGTTTCTACGCCGATGATGCAGCTTTGTTCATTAACCCGGTAGCAGATGATTTTAACGCTGTACAGGCCATTCTCACCCTGTTTGGGGATGCCTCTGGATTAAGGACAAACGTGACCAAATCAGTGGCCTACCCAATAGCTTGTGCAAACATAGATATGGAGCCACTGTTCGCCATTTTTGGAGGGGAACCAGGAGCCTTCCCATGTCAGTACCTAGGACTCCCTCTCGGGTCCCGGAAGCCAAGGAGGGTTGAGCTGCAGCCGTTGCTTGATAAGATTGCTGGAAGACTATCTAACAGAAAGGGGAGGATGATGAACCGTATGGGTAGGCTGGTGTACATTAACTCGGTGGTCACAGCCACGGCTACCTATTATCTAACGGCCTTCCAGCCGGACAAGTGGCTGATCAAGAAAATGGACAAACTTAGGAAGAATTTCCTTTGGGATGCGGACGATGGAAACATTGGGGGAAAGAGCTTGGTTAACTGGAGACAAGTTTGCACACCAAAACAATATGGTGGCCTGGGGGTGAAGAACATTGAGTGCTTTGGCCGGGCATTGAGGCTTCGCTGGGAGTGGTTTAGATGGGGAGAGGAGGACAGGCCGTGGAAGGGCTCGGACATGCCTTGTGATTCCACGGATAAGCAACTCTTCGCCAGCTGCACCAAAATTCAGCTAGGGGATGGAAACACGGCACTCTTTTGGACAGACAGATGGCTTAATGGCGAGGCATTCTCTGTCTATGCCCCTGAGTTGTTCAAGTTGGCAAGGTTTAAAAAACTGACGGTCAAACAGGGCCTGCATAACAGCAAATGGATGACAGGGCTGCATAGCATGAACAGTGAGGAGCAGTTGACAAAATTCTTTCAGATATGGGGCAAGGTACAGGTGGCCACACTGGTGCCGAGGAAGGACAAACTTGTATGGAACCTGACGGCAAACGGAGTATATTCGTGTACATCTGCCTACGAGGCACAATTCTTTGCTCGGATTCCTAAACCAGAGCTATCACGAGTATGGAGAGGCATGGTGGAGGGGAAAGTGAGATTCTACCTATGGCTGCTGTTGCAAGACCGGAATTGGACGGCTGACAGATTGCAGGCGCGGGGGTGGCCGCACAACGCGCGTTGCAGCCTATGTGATCAGGAGTTGGAAACAGCGAATCATCTTTCCTTGCACTGCTCCTTTGCCAAGGTGATCTGGGACTTGTTCTGGAGATCAACAGATGATCTATGCGGTACGGCGGCCACGGCGACGTCCATATCTGAATGGTGGGAGCACACCGGACGTGGCCGAGGTTCGAAGGACCGAAACAAAGAGGAAATGACGCTGGCAGCTTACATTGTGTGGAACTTATGGAAGGAGAGGAACAGAAGGGTTTTCGAGCACAAAGAAATGGGTCCGCTAGAGTTGGCCGCGTCCATTACTGATGAGGTAAACATGGTCAAGTTAGCCATGAGAAGGGGACAGCCCTCAGAGAGACACTAGAGTGACACTAGCCTGATGATCTTATCTGCATAGATGATATGGCCAGTTGGTCAGGGATGTAATGTGTAATTTGTAACAACTCTTTTCTACTATAATGCAAAAGCAGAGCTCCTGCCATTCACGTCAAAAAAATAAAATTGAGCTCGCTCTTGACATAAAAAAAATAAGTTCTGTATATTATTGTTGTTGTATACAATAATTTATTAGCATTACACATAGTAAATGATACCATGCTATACCACATTGCCGCACGCTTGATCTAACGAGGTCGCCTTGGAGTTCACCAAAAGGCAGCGCGGCCACCTCACCAACTTCATCCTACCCATATTTACCACCTCCCCCGCTTTCTAGATTCACCATATTTTGGGATCCCCTTCATCGTACAAAAAGAAATACTTAGTGGAATCCTATTTATAACGTTTGCAAAAAATGCAATAAAAAATGTTGCACAATGGGATGTGGAATAGGTTATATTTCATTTTTCGCCCGGTGCAACGCACGGGCATTTGTACTAGTAAGGTAAAAATAATATAATAAATTTAGTTCCTCCATTCCATAGTAAATGTCACAATTAATATGAATCAAAGGGAGTAGTTTTTTATCCGCGAATGATTCAATTCCAGCAGTATTTTAATTTTTTTTGACTATGCTATGACTAGACGGGCTGAATGCACGACGCGTGCTGAATGTGAGCCAAAGCGGCAACATGTTGTCTTCAGCATGCGCACCCTCAACAGCGGGGCCGATTGCATGGGGAAATTGCGTCGCACCATAAGGTTTAGTGCCGCACGTCTACACGTTATGATTCGCGGGGTTTTTTACAATATAACCACTGTATTCTTCGCCCCTCCTCATGCTCAAATCCTGGCTCCGTCCCTGCGCTCTGGGCAGCCAAGCCCGCAGACCGCAACGTTATGTTCGTCTGTAATGGCGGCAAGAATACAACTACTCGAGGTAGGCGGCCCAGAGAATATCATCTTCAATGGAATTAATTGGTCGCCAGTGCCCTGGTGCGCTCTAGTGGCTATTATCTCGGGACTGTCTAAGAGGTTCACGGTCCTGATCTTCCTTTGTTGTGTAGAGAGTTCCATCGGGGCACAGAAAAACAGGTTCCTGATCCTAAGAGGGGCATCAGACGAGACGACCCAGCCACTCCGAAATGTCGACGGCCCCACTCCGAAACAGGATGGGAGGCAGGATGCCGTCGTCTCCGAGGCAGTACACATGACTTGCATTGTCATTACCGCTTGGGTCGAGGACCAACCATGGGAGATGTGGCGGAAGCGTCGGCACAATGTTGCGCCAGGATGTGCACCCGGCGGCGAAGCGGGTGCTGTCAACCAGGCTAGTAAGCCTAGCATGGACCAGGCCGAGGGGATCCGCGAGGAGTGCTGACCATCACTCCCCTGTCGCCGCCGTCGAGGTCCCTTGGATGCTGGCATCATCACCAGTGGCCCTCTACGTCGGTTCCATCGTCGTGTTGCAGCTCGTTTTTCTGGCACGTGCAGTATGGTCATGATTGTTGATCGTTCGATGGTACGAGTTTGATGAGATAAATAATACTAGTAGTAGTTTGATTTGCTGGCTGTAAAGTAAGGCGTATTGATACATAGGCACATAGCGGAAGTATTTGTTTCACGGCATAAATTGAATCTGAATTCAGATACATACAATAATCCTATATGGTACACCTAAGGTCGGGCTACACATGTTTTACGGAACCTTCCAACTTGTTAGGGATTAAATCAGTTGAGATGGAAACTTTCCCCTGCTACAGTACCCTCATGGCGATGGTTGGGCGATTTGCCGGCGATTGGCGACATGCCGTCTCTTCTTCCCCTGATTCCTTCTATTTCTCCCGATCCATTCCCCTGCCGTTCTAAACTCCCTTGTTTCTATCTCTCCAATTCCATCTTCGCTCTCTTCGATCTGTTCCTCCCATAGCTTTTCCTTCCCTTTCTTCATCCTCCCATATCCTCCCTTCTCCCTACCTCGGATCAGTCTTTATCCCCTGATTCTTTTCTTTTCTTGGCTATTGTCCCAGTTTCTCTGCTCCTGTTCGTGCTCTCTTGCCTCTCAGATCTTGTTTCTTCCCCCTCCCTTGTAGTCGTTTTCCCCTTCTCTAGTTCTTAGTCCGGATTTCTCTTTTGCTGAGATGTTTATGGGAGTTATGGATGAGGATCCATTTGGGTTTCAAGAGATCAAGAGGAGAGCTTGCGAAATTATCCAAAATTCGAAGAATCCCTGCCTCCTGAGAATGAAGGAGAGAGTTGGCTCAAGTTTTCAGGACTGTAATTCTAGATGGAGAGTTGGAACTGGCGTCCAGTCTCCTCTTCATGGTTCTGTCCATTTTCAGGTTTGCTCTCCAATTCAGTCTTCACAGATTTGCGATGAAGAGAAGATTTTATAGGGAACGGCTCCCTTGCCGACAGTTACTATGGTGAATGATACGGCGGATAAGGAATCCTTGGCGGCGTCAGTGATGGTCGTATTAACTATCGAGACGATGGTGACACGGGTTGTGGAGCAGGCGACTTCGCTTGCAAACGCACAATCTGGTGGCTGCGTTGGAGAGTAGGTGCTCAAACGACTTTTTCAGTCTCAATTTCAAAATCATGTTTAACTTAAGGAAGTGGGTAAAAAGTCTGCACAGAATTATGAAGGTCTAGCATACTATCGGAGATAATTGCTACTTGCTTGGTTTGAGAGGAGAACCACCATGGACGACCTGTGTAAACACCTTCTTCCTGGCTGATTTGGATGATCACGACTACTCAGCTAATGGCCACCCTGATCTTGTGCTCATGTGGATGCAAATCAGGGATCCTCCTGATTTCTTGTTAATGAAGAAGGGAGGAACATATAGACAAACAATCAGAAAGGGTGACCCTAATGCCAAATTTTCCTTGTGTTGGTGCAGAGGACTGGGTGGCCAAAAGTACATGTCAGCTGCAGTCACAGAGCTCCGTAGAAAGTGTAGTGAAGAAGGATCAGATGAATGCAACATGGTGTTTTAATAATTTCCCAAAGTATCTTAATAAAAAAAGGGAGCTCCTCTGTTTGTTGTGGGCAGAAAACTAATAATAAAGCCGTGGAAAAGCCTATTTGTGACTTAGGTGGAGTGTGCGAAACAAGAAAGAGGAAGTGTGCGATGGATAGGCTTAGGTGGAGTTTGGGTTTCAAGAACGGTGTTGTGGTTGATTGTAATGGGAAGAGTGGAGGTTTGGCATTATATATGGTGGAGGGATGGGGTCTATGTTTCGGTTCGATCGTTGTGTCAATACTACTTAGATGCTAAAATTACAACAGAAAATGCTAGTTGGAGATTCACCCGAATTTATGGTGAGCCACGGGCTGAACTTAGATAGAGGAGCCACGGACTGAACTTAGAGGGTGGACATGGGATGTTCTCTGGTACCTCAAGGCCCAGGATGATCTTCCATGGTTGTGTGCCGGTGATTTTAACGAAATTTTGAGGCAGGAGGAGCAGTGCGGGAGGATCCAGCGAAATGAGTGCAAATGGAAGCCTTTCGACAGTGTCTTTCTGCCTGCCAGTTGATTGATTTGGGCTATGAGGGATATGATTTTACATGGGATAACAGAAGGGACGGGGAAGCCAATTTTTCAGGTGCGGCTGGACCGTGTAACATGTACAACGGACTTCAGTATGCTTTTCCCAGAAACAAAAGTCCAGCATATCATCACGGAGGAGTCGGACCACTTGGCACTGCTAATTGCGGTGGTTGCTGAGCCGGCTAGACCCAAGCATCAAGGTTCTAGAAGTTTACATTACAAGGAGATGCGGACTAAACATGATAGTTATGACGAGATGGTGAATAAGGCATGGGTATTATCCTCGCTGGGAGACAGCAGTTTCAGGGGTTTGTGGAGCAGACTACATGGCGTTTCGAAGTACATGCGCCAATGGAGTTTTGATGTCTTCTGCTCGATTAAAAAGGAGATCAGAGGGCTGAAAAGCTCCACTCCAGGACGGTAGAACGGCTGCATTGACGTCGGGTTCCTTACTAGAAGTCCGATATCTTGAGGAGCGATTTCATGTTGTTTATGAAAAAGAGGAGATAATGTGTAAGCAGCGCTCGCGCCTGGACTGCCTGAAGGCCTGCGATCGAAACACACGTTACTTTCAGCAGCGTGCGTCTCATGGGAGACGCAAGAACACTGTCCGTCGTCTTCATACAGTGAGCGGCGGCTGGTGCTCCAATGACGAGGGGATGCAAGACATGGCTCTTGCCTTCTATCAAGAGCTATTTTCCTCGGAAGGACCCTCTAACATGGAGTTCATCTTAAACAAGATTGACTCTTTTGTCTCCAAGGAGATGAACCATGTGCTGACTGCAGCATTCACGGACTTCGAGATCGAGGCGGCTTTGTTTCAAATGGGGCCGACTAAGGTCCCTGGGCCGGACGGTCTCCCTGCAATGTTTTTTCAGAGTCACTGACCTCTACTCAAATTGGATGTGTGTTGCGCAGTGCGTGAATTTCTCAGTGGCAAGGAATGTATGGCGGATTTTAACGACACGATCTTGGTGATACCCAAGGTGAACACGCCTGAGCTTCTCTCTCAGTATTGTACAAGATAGCCTCAAAGGTGTTGGTGAACAGGTTGAAGCGTATATTGCCAATCTTGATCTCCGAGGAGCAAGGTGCGTTTGTGCCGGGCTGTGTCATTACTGATAATGTCTTTGTTGCATATGAGTGTGTGCATGCCATCAGGACGAGGAAGAGAAAGACACCCTTATGCGCAGTGAAGCTTGATATGATGATGGCAGAGTGGTATGGATATTCCTCGAGCAGATGATGGCATGGATGGGCTTCTCACATATGTGGATACAGATGATTATGAGGTGTGTTACTTCTGTGCGTTTCTCGGTTAAGTTGAACCGGCCAATTCAGATGTGTTTTACCCTTTGAGAGGTTTAAGGCAGGGCGAACCTATTTCGCCATACTCTTCTTATTCTGGGTAAAAGGCTTTTCGTCCCTTCTCCGGCAGGTGCAGCAGAAAATGAACTAGAGAGGGGTCTCTTTTGGAGCGGATGGTGCTCATGTTACACATATTCTATTTGCCAATGATAGCATCGTGTTTCTAGAAGCCAGCACACAGAGTTTTGAATCTCTAAGGTCGGTCTTACAGGCTTATGAGCTGAGCTCGGGCAGAGGGTAAACTTACAGAAGTCGTCCATATTTTTTGGGCAGGGCTGCGGTGATGATTGGAGAAATCAATTGAAAGCTAGCATTGGTATTGAGAATGAAGCATTGATAGAGAAGTATCTTGGGCTGCCTACAGTGGTGGGTAAATCAAAGGAGGGATGTTTTAAGCATTTACGAGAGTGTTCTTGGTCCAAGCTGTCTGGATGGAAAGGCCAGGCCCTATCAAAAGCTGCTAGAGAAGTGCTTGTTAAGTCCGTGCTGCAGGCCATTCCAGCGTACTCAATGAGTTGCTTCAAATTCTCCAAAAAAACTGTGCGGGAACCTGAGACCCATTTCTTTGAACTTTTGGTGGGGAGCAACTAATGGCGCAAGGAAGGTGCACTGGCTTGGATGGGACAAGATGTGTGCAAGTAAACAGACAATGGAGGCCTGGGTTTCATGATTTTGAGGTGTTCAGCCAAGCTCTTCTCGCTAAACAAGGATGGCGCCTCCTTACAATTCCGGATTCACTCCGCGCCAGGGTCCTGCGATCTTGATACTACAAGAATTCTGATTTTATGCAAGCAGGATGTCCCAATCGAGCATCCTTTACGTGGCGAATCATCATTTTTGGGAGGGAGCTGCTCAAGGAGGGTTTGATTTGGCACATAGGAGATGGTACATATGTGAATGTATGGCAGGACTGCTGGATTCCTCGGCCTGGTTATCGGCTTCCATTGGGACAACGAGATGGTGCGGATGCTGTTCGGGTCAACGACCTGATGGTGCGGCAGAGAAATCAATGCGATCAGGGGAATCTATGCGATCAGGAGAAAACATGGACTTGGAACATTGTGGGTGACAAATCGGGCCTATGCTTTAAGCCACCTTCCTCACCTATTCGATCTCCCAGTGTGTTTCCAAGTTGGTTGCTGGATTGGATTGGTGACAAGCAGGATAATATGCTGCAGGTGGTGTTCACTGTCTTGTACCAGCTATGGCTAGCCAGGAATAATGCTCGTGAGGCCCAGCGGATCGAGGAGCCGGTGACTATTGCTGCGAAGTCCTTAGTGCTTGTGGCCGAGTGGAGAAATGTGCAGGAGTTGCAGGTGCCGACCCCTTCCCGCAGGAATGAACGATGGTGCTTCCCAGATGAGGGCTGGATCAAGGCGAACGTTGATGGAGCTTTTGTGAAGTCTGACAGCAGTGGAGGCGGTGGGGTTGTTCTATTCTACGAGACCATCGTAGAAACTTCCGAGCGGGAGCTTGCCATTTTTTCACCTCCGTGGCTGATCCAGAATGCGCAGGACTCCTAGCATGCAGAACAGCAGTGTACCTGGCGATGGAGATGGGGATCGCAAAGCTGGTGCTGGAGTCGGATAGTACCGGGGTTGTAGCAAAGCTACGTGCAGAGCTGAAAGACATATCGCATCATGGGCCTCTGGTCGATCGACCAAATAAAGGAGTTGTTGGTTGTCTTTCAGGAGGTCGTCGTCAAAGCGGTTCGTCGATCAGCGAATGAGCCTTCTCAAAAGCTTGCAAAGCTAGGTTCCAGGAATAAACAATGTACCACATGGTTTACTATTCCACCAAGCTGTATCATGGATGTATTACGTGTGGACTGTACTCTTGATGAGGTTTAAATATATGCAGCACGCTTAATCTAAAAAAAACTTGTTAGGGATTAGTTCGATGAGATAAGGTTCACGATCCTCAACCAGTCCCTTTTCCAGGTGGCGTCCCAGCCGCCTTCGTCGCTACCAATGAAGCGCCTGCGTGTGGCCCTGCGTGGGAGCAGCATGAAACGTGGCAAGACCGTGCCGGCTTGGAGGCAACACAAGTGTTTCGCCTTGTCACGGCCGCTTGGGTCGAGGATCAGCAAGGAAGGACGCGCCGTGGCTGTTGCGTTGAGAGCATCTACAGAGACTTGACAAATCCGACCGCCTATACACTAGCTGGCGCATCAATGCACAGCGTCCGTCAGTCCTCATATCTTGTGCCCGGCATTCACATATCTTAAATCCAGACACTTAAATTCATGCATGTCCATGGCTCTTTGGAAGTAAATAATAAATGTTGATACCCGAAAATACATACTAGGTCTTATATAAAATTTATTTTAAGTGCACACCTTAAACATTAGCTCTTCGGTTTTCATTGTGGGTTCATGTATGCTTCATAAGATCGTTGAGTAGTTGCGCGTGCACATGATGATCTCGAAGATTCTGATGCATCTGCAGAAAGTTCATAAGCTCAGCTGCATCTTGATCTTCCGGGATGTAAACTTGTTCTCCTGGTACTTCAAAATCATTGGTTTCGGTTACACCATCATCCTCATACTCAACAATCATATTGTACAAAATAACAAAACATGTCATAAGCTACAACAAAGTTTCCCATTCCCACATCATTGCAGCTCCATGAACAAGTCCCCAACAAGTTTGAAACACTCCGAATGCCCTTTCCACATCCTTCCTAGCTGCTTCCTGCATTGTTGCGAAGTGACTTTGTTTTTTGCCCCGTGGTTTGGATATGGTCTTCACAAATGCCGCCCACTGAGGTAGATGTCAACGACAAGATAGTATACCATGTTGTACTCATGGTCGTCGACAGTGTAGTCGTACAACAGTGATTCCCCATTGCAAAGCCTCCTGAACACGGGAGATCGTTGAAGCAAGTTGATGTCATTGTGATATGCCGGCATTACAAAGAAAACAAGCGAAATCCATAAGCTATGTGATGCCACCGCTTCTAGTATGATGGTGGCCTCTTTGGTATGACCTTAATACATTCCCCACAAACCTTTGGAGCAGTTCTTTCATTGCCAATGTATGCAATCAATTTATCCGAGCATTCCTGGAAACTCTCTGGCCTCTCGAATAGCCAACAACTTTTCTATGTCCTGCACATTTGGTTCTCACAGATACTCTGCTCCGAACACCTCCACCATGGTGCGGGGAAACTTGACAGTAGTCTTCACGCATGTGCTCTCCCCCATCATGACCATCTCACCAGCGACATCTGCGGTAGTATCAAGTGCAAACATCCTCAGAGTAGTCGTGCACTTATGCTTAGCAGAGAAAGAAAGTTGGCCGCAACAATCCCTTTTGAGCTTAAAGTAGTCATCGTGTGCCTCCAGTCCTTCCATAGTGCGCAAGAACAATGGTTTGCGCATGCAAATACGGCGAGAAACCATGAATCATCCAGGAAAAGTTGGGTTCGGAGCAAAATAGTCCTTCTGTAGTAGCCGTGCTCCGAACACCCTATCCTGATTGAACACACTCTCAAATGAGCTCGGGATGAACAGTAACTTAAAAAACATTTAAAAAATGTTCGAAAAATCTGGTTTTTATACGGCAACTTTGACAATTGTTCTAAGAGCTTGTAAATTTCAGCACGAAATCACATTTGTGGAAGTCGTGGCAAAAAAAAACTTAGTGCTCCAAAATGCTTTAGAAGGTAGCATTTTCGGAGTATCGATTTTGTTTTTTTTCACAACTTTCACATATGTGGTTTCATGATGAAACTTTGTAAGCTATTAGAACATTTGTTAAAATTTTCCATTAAAAAATCAGATTTTTAAAACAATTTAAAATATTTTTCAAATTTACTGTTCACTCAAGCTCATTTGAGCTCCGGTGCAAAAACTTCACATCCAGCGCTTTATCTATTTTCTCAGTGGACCGATCATCTTGCAGAGAACCCTTCATCCACAGTGGACCTGTCATTCCTACGTACGCCCGATCCAATCTTATTTACGTGCACATGTCATTCCTACGTACGCCCGTACACACGCGAAACTGAACGGAATGCCAATCACATTCACTCACTGGGATCGAGAACAAGAAATGATCCAACACTAGCTAGCTGCTTATTTCCAGAACAGAAAAATAAACTGTTGGCTAGCTGCTAATTGTGTTCGCATCACACGCCATGCATGCATGCATCCTTGTGACTAGCTAGCCAAGCACGTGCTCCCTCTGTTTCTTTTTACTCTGAATAAAAAAAATTGTTTGAAGTTAAACTACACAAAGTTTGATCAAATTTATATTAAAATAAATATCAACATCTATAATACTAAAGTTATACATTGTGATAATTAATTTCATGTTGCATGAGTGATATTGATTTTCTATTGTGAAGGTATGAAAATTAACTTCAGAATTAAAATTAAGTTATGATGATTTACATGTCTTGTCCTGTACAGAAGGAAAAAAAACAGAGATTTGAAAATTTCACAAAAGACCAAACATGTATGGGGGCTGCTACGCGTCAGCCGGCGGATCTTTTGCCGCCTCGCGAGCCGTTAGTTAAGACAAAATCGAGCGGCTGGATGTCTTTCTCTTCTTTGCAATAATGGTCTTGTTGAGGAAACTCTTGTAACAAAAATTGTGTTGCTGATATTTTTCCAGCATCGATCGTGTTACGGGATTTAGTTTTTGCAACATAGGTCTTGTTGCAAAAAAAAATCCATCTTAACTTTTTTTGCAACAAAGGTATTGTTGCAGAAAAACTTTGCAACTGAGATGGTGTTGCAGATTTATTTTTCTTTGTCTTCACCTCTATATGGTGTTATGGAAGAAACTTATGCAACATAACTGATGTTGCAGAAATATTTCTTGCAACAAAGTAGATGTTGCAAAACAAAAATACCACCATCGTTCGCCGCGAGCCCGTCGGAGATAGGCCACGTGTTGATCAAAGGAGGCGGCGGACGCCCGCGCTAGATCTGCCGGTTGAGTGGTAGCCTTTTCCAACATGTACAAGCTGGACATAACTTTCTGCAAAGAGTTGCGTGAGGTGATAACCTAAAACCGTCGAGTGGATACTTTTCGTGGTAACATAATTGTTGAGAAATAAAACCAAGAGCACAAGATATAAAATACGAAAACTGACACCAAATCAAGAGAACTTGGCTGAAGATCAGGAGGCAATAACCACATGGGAGGATGTCCACCGCCATATACGTAGTAGTCTTATTTATTTATTTATCTGCGAGATCATATACGTAGTAGTCTACCACGTAATCTCATTCACACCCCTGTCATTGTTTTCGTCTTCCTTCACATGTCTGTGTGGTAAGGAACTTCGGAATTAAATTAAGTTATTATGATTTAAATTTATATTAGATCTATAGATAAAAAAATTGAAAACAAATAAAGGGACTCTTGACTTGCACAAATGAAAAAATAGGACTTCAAAAAAATACAAAAGACCAAACATGTACAGGTTGGATAACATAAATTTTTGCAAAGAGTTGCATAAGGTGATAATCTAAAACCTTCGAGTGGATGCTTTTCATGGTAAAATAAATGTTGAGAAAGAAAACAAAGAGCACAGGATATAAAATAGGAGAACTAACACCAAAACAAGAGAACTTGGCTAAAGATCCGGAGGCAAAAGCCACATGGGAGGGTGTCCACTTCCAAATACATAGTACTCTACCGACGTAATGTCATTCACGTCATTGTCATTGTATTCTTTCTTGTAATACACACGGGAACGGTTACCATATTTGTTGAAACTCCCCGAATCCTTTAGTATGGAACATTGTCTTTTCCAAGTAAAAACCCCTAGTATATGAAAGAATGAAAGGAAAGATTTGGTTGAAGCGAAGCTCGCTCTCAGACGAGCTAGGATACAAATCGAGGCTGCGGGAGCAATTGCAGGTAAAGAGTGTTGTGAGGGCTTTCATTTGCGCGTTAAGGGCAGTTTCTGTTATAGCACTAGAAATCTGTGCCGTAAATAACTCCTTGGAATTGTTAGGCACCAGACTTGTCTGTTTGTAGTATTGATTGTGAATGTAGTAGATGTGGTTTCTTCGTGGGCAGTAGGGCTGGAAAAAAAGCTCGAGCTTGTTAGCTAAACGAGTAGTTCGTGACTCGGCTCAAATCGACTCGAACTCGAAGAATAACGAGTCGAGCCGAGCTTTAGTTTAAGATCGTTTATAGATCGAGTTAAACGAGACAATCTCACAAGTACTCGTGTAACTCGTTAGACTCGGTATAAAAGATCAACCACTCCCAATACAAAGAAAGGTCAGCCACTCAGCATCCTATGTCCCAGGCGCACAACACAAGGCCTAGCCGTTGAAGGCCTAACCGCCTAGAAGACTCATGCGTTACAAGAAAATTACTATTGTTTAGTGATACATATGTTTAATATATACATACTCATTTTTATAATATTTGAGGGTTCTATGTTCATATCTTTAACGAGCTTAACAAGCTAAACGAGTCAGCTCGCGAGTTATACGAGTCGAACCAATCTTGGATTTGAGCTCGTTATAATAATGAGTCGAGTCGAGCCAGCTCGTTAACGAAATGAGCTCTAGCGAGTCGAGCCGAGCTGGCTTGACTCGGCTCGAATTCCAGCCCTAGTGGGCAGTCATGCTCATCCATCGACATGTGCATCGCCTTGGCAGACGTCGGCCCTAAGAACAATGCGTAGTTGCCTAGGCTTCTCACCTCTTCCAACTTGTGCGAGTGACACGTCCCCACTCCTTTTGTATCAGCATCAACGAGTTCTAACACCAAGAAATAAGGCTCGCATGGCCAGGATTGTTCGCTCCCCGTCCTTCTCACCACCATCACAACCTTGCCACGCAGCTCAAGAATGTACATGGCATCCGTCTCAGACGTTAATGGTTGGTTGTGCTTGGCCAACCAGTGGACAGCTCCGAGCCCCGCCACACCATATGCAGTCAAGCTGACCTCACACTTGACAAGTTGTTTGCTAGGTTCCAGGAGGCAATAGAGATGGCCATCGCAGAATGTGATATCCACGACCTTGTCACCGTCGAATCTTCGCCTTGTCAATCCTTGGCGGCGAGGATGCAACTGCTAAAGGTGGGTGGCTCGGAGAATATCATCTTCACTGGAATTAACTCGTCGTCCGTGCCATCGTGCGCATCGGGGCTGACCTTTGCACCGTAGATGGCGTTACCCCGGTACCGGTGAATTGGCTCACGATCCTAATCTTCCTTTGATGTGCACGAAGGGTCACCCCTGCACGAGAGAAGATGTTCATAATCGTAAACCGGGCATCGGACTGTACGATCCAGCCACCACCGTGGCTGCCAATGATGTGCCTGTCGACGGCCTCGGTCGGGAACACTAATAGAAAACAGGGCTTTGGTCCAAACCGGGCCAGCACATTAGTCCCGGTTCAGTCCAGAACCGGGACCCATGGGGCCATTGGTCTCGGTTCATGAGGCCAGGGGGGTGGCCGGGCCTCGTGGGACATTGGTCCTGGTTCGTCATGCCCCTTTGGTCCCGGTTGGTGGGACGAACCGGGACCAATGTGCCTCGCTCCTGGCCCACCATCATTGGTCCCGATTGGTGGCTTGAATCGGGACCACATGCTTCTCTTTAGTCCCGGTTCATGCCACGAACCGGGACCAATGAGGTGCCTATATATACCCCTCGCTCGCGAGCAGAGCACCCCAGTGCTCTGTTTTTCTCTGGCCGGCGAGGGGAGGGCTTTGTGGTGCTCTAGCTCACCTTCTATGCACATGAGATGTTCGATGAAATGCCCGAGCCACACTAGTTAAGCTTTCTCCTCTCGAAGCTCGACCTCAAAACTCCATTTTCCTTGAGATTTGTCTAGGTTTAGCGGCCCATCACGTCCCACTCCCGTCTTCATCACCGTCGATCGCCCGCACCGATCTCGTCGCTGGCCCCACCGTGGTGAGCCTCTTGTTCCTATCTTCTTTCTGAAAGAAAAAATTCTTACTTTAGCTAGATAGATACTTGTCTAATTTTCTTACTTTTATTATTGCTTGTTATTATATAGTGCGATGGTTTTGGTATCTGCCCCCGTCGGCCCTCGTCCTGGCTATGATTCGGATGTGGTATATATTATCTTTTTATAACTATTTGGTTCATTTATTGTTTATGACAATTATGCCGACCAACGTGACATAGATTTAATTTATCTAGGAGGTATTTGAACCAGAAATTCCAAACGGCCCTATTGTCGAGAGGTTAAATTTAGTTGAAGAAGAAAACAATTACTTGAAGGAAAAAATAAAAAAATTGAGGAGGAGAAGATGATATTGGAGTTGCATGTTGCGGATGTCGTCGATGATCACAAGATCAAGATGGATGCAATGCGGTTGAAGATGAGAAAGATTAGAAAATATGCCATTCATACCGAGGCTTGGTATCATTATGCCGTTAGATCAATTGTTACCTTGGTTGCATTATGATCGCATTTGTTTTCGCATTGAAATGTTTTACATGGTTTCAATGTATGGTTTAATTACTTAGATGCTCTGGAGAGCTATATGTTGTTAGATGAGAACTATGTATGTACTTTGGTTTTAATGTGATGATGAACTTCTATTAATTTGGTCACTAATTATCTATTCATGATATTCTGTAATGGTTTTTGACACGCTTAATTATATATAATGCACGTAGATGAATCGGCAATGGATGTACGGTGAAAGACACACCTCCGAGTATATTAAGGGCGTGCATGATTTTCTCGAAGTGGCTGAGGCAAACAAGCAGAATGGTTTTTTGTGTTGTCCATGCCCTAAATGTGGGAATACGAAGTCTTACTCTGACCGGAAAATCCTTCACACCCACCTGCTTTACAATGGTTTCATGCCACACTATAATGTTTGGACGAGGCACGGAGAAATAGGGGTTATGATGGAAGACGGTGAAGAAGAAGAGGACGATAACAACTATGTGCCCCCTGAATACGGTGATGCTACAACGGGGGAAGCTGCTGAAGATCAAGAGGGACCAGACGATGTGCCCAATGATGCTGCAACGGGGGAAGCTGCTGAAGATCATGAGGAACCAGACGATGTGCCCGATGATGATGATCTCCGCCGGGTCATTGTCGATGCAAGGACGCAATGCGAAAGTCAAAAGGAGAAGCTGAAGTTCGATCGCATGTTAGAGGATCACAAAAAAGGGTTGTACCCCAATTGCGAAGATGGCAACACAAAGCTCGGTACCGTACTGGAATTGTTGCAGTAGAAGGCAGAGAATGTTGTGCCTGACAAATGATTTGAGAAGCTACTAAAAATATTGAAGAAGAAGCTTCCAAAGGATAACGAATTGCCTGACAGTACATACGCAGCAAAGAAAGTCGTATGCCCTCTAGGATTGGAGGTGCAGAAGATGCATGCATGCCCTAATGACTGCATCCTCTACCGCGGTGCGTACAAGGATCTGAATGCATGCTCGGTATGCGGTGCATTGCGGTATAAGATCAGACGAGATGACCCTGGTGATGTTGACGGTGAGCCCCCCAGGAAGAGGGTTCCTGCGAAGGTGATGTGGTATGCTCCTATAATACCACGGTTGAAATGTCTGTTCAGAAAGGAAGAGCATGCCAAGTTGATGCGATGGCACAGTGAGTACCGTAAGAAAGATGGGAAGTTGAGAGCACCCGCTGACGGGTCGCAGTGGAGAAAAATCGAGAGAAAGTACTGGCCTGAGTTTGCAAGTGACCCAAGGAACGTATAGTTTGGTTTAAGTGCGGATGGCATTAATCCTTTCGGGGAGCAAAGCAGCAATCACAGCACCTGGCCCGTTACTCTATGTACGTATTGTTGGGGAACGTTGCAGAAAACAAAAAATTTCCTACGATTTCACCAAGATCCACCTAGGAGTTCATCTAGCAACGAGTGATTGGATTGCATCTACATACCTTTGTAGATCACGCGCGGAAGCGTTCAAAGAACGGGGATGAGGAAGGCATACTCGACGTGATCCAAATCACCGGAGATCCTAGCGCCGAACGGACGGCACCTCCGTGTTCAACACACGTACGGTCAGCGTAACGTCTCCTTCTTCTTGATCCAGCAAGAGGGAAGGAGAGGTTGAGGAAGATGGCTCCAGCAGCAGCACGACGGCGTGGTGGTGATGGAGCTGCAGTACTCCGGCAGGGCTTCGCCAAGCACTATGGAGGAGGAGGAGGTGTTGGAGAGGGAGAGGGAGGCACCAAAGGCGTGGGTTAGAAGTCCTCCATCTCCCCACTATATATAGGAGGGCCAAGGGGGGGGCGCCGGCCCTAGGAGATCTAATCTCCTAGGGGGGTGCGGCCAAGGGGAGGAATCCCTCCTCCCCAAGGCACCTAGGAGGTGCCTTCCCCTCCTAGGACTCTTCCTTTAGGGTTTCCCCCACCCTAGGCGCATGGGCCCTAGGGGGAAGTGGCGCCCCAGCCCACTTTGGGCTGGATCCCTTCCCACTTCAGCCCATGGGGCCCTCCGGGATAGGTGGCCCCACCCGGTGGACCCCCGGGACCCTTCCAGTGGACCCGGTACAATACTGGTGACCCCGAAACTTGTCCCGATGCCCGAAATGGCACTTCCTATATATAATTCTTTACCTCCGGACCATTCCGGAACTCCTCGTGACATCCGGGATCTCATCCGGGACTCCGAACAACATTCGGGTTACTGCATATACATATCCCTACAACCCTAGCGTCACCGAACCTTAAGTGTGTAGACCCTACGGGTTCGGGAGACATGTAGACATGACCGAGACGACTCTCCGGCCAATAACCAACAGCGGGATCTGGATGCCCATGTTAGCTCCCACATGCTCCTCGATGATCTCATCGGATGAACCACGATGTCGAGGATTCAAGCAACCCCGTATACAATTCCCTTTGTCAATCGGTATGTTACTTGCCCGAGATTCGATCGTCGGTATCCCAATACCTCGTTCAATCTCGTTACCAGCAAGTAACTTTACTCGTACCGTAATGCATGATCCAGTGACCAGACACTTGGTCACTTTGAGCTCATTATGATGATGCATTATCGAGTGGGCCCAGTGATACCTCTCCGTCATACGGAGTGACAAATCCCAGTCTTGATCCGTGTCAACCCAACAGACACTTTCGGAGATACCCGTAGTATACCTTTATAGTCACCCAGTTACGTTGTGACGTTTGGTACACCCAAAGCACTCCTACGGTATCCGGGAGTTACACGATCTCATGGACTAAGGAAAAGATACTTGACATTGGAAAACTCTAGCAAACGAACTATACGATCTTATGCTATGTTTAGGATTGGGTCTTGTCCATCACATCATTCTCCTAATGATGTGATCTTGTTATCAATGACATCCAATGTCCATAGTCAGCAAACCATGACTATCTGTTGATCAATAAGCTAGTCAACTAGAGGCTTACTAGGGACATGTTGGTGTCTATAATTCACACATGTATTACGATTTCCGGATAACACAATTATAGCATGAATAAAGACAATTATCATGAACAAGGAAATATAATAATAATGCTTTTATTATTGCCTTTAGGGCATATTTCCAACATGTATAACCTTCCTCCTTGGATGTGCATGAAGCGGAAGTTCATTATGATGCCAATTCTCATCCAAGGCCCTAAGCAACCCGGCAACGACATTGATGTGTTCCTAGGGCCATTAGTTGAAGAACTTTTAAAGCTGTGGAATGGAAGCGGTGTACGTACGTGGGATGAGCACAAACAGGAGGAATTTAACCTGCACGGGTTGCTGTTTGTAACCATCAACGATTGGCCCGCTCTCAGTAACCTTTCATGACAGACAAACAAGGGATACCACGCATGCATGCACTGTTTTGAAGAAACTGAAAGTATATACTTGGACAAATGCAGGAAGAATGTGTACCTGGGCCATCGTCGATTTCTTCCGACCAACCATCAATGTCGAAAGAAAGGCAAGCATTTCAAAGGCGAGGCAGATCACCGGAAGAAGCCCACCATGCGTACTGGTGATCACGTACTTGCTATGGTTAATGATTTACATGTAATCTTTGGAAAGGGTCCCGGCGGACTAGCTGTTCCGAATGACGCTGAGGGACACGCACCCATGTGGAAGAAGAGATCTATATTTTGGGACCTACCCTACTGGAAAGACCTAGAGGTCCGCTCTTCAATCGACGTGCTGCACGTGACAAAGAACCTTTGCGTGAACCTGCTAGGCTTCTTGGGCGTGTATGGGAAGATAAAAGATACACCTGAGGCACGGGAGGACCTGCAACGTTTGCACGAAAAAGACAGTATGCCTCTGAAGCAGTATGAAGGTCCTGCCAGCTACGCTCTTATGAAAGAAGAGAAAGAAATCTTCTTTGAATGCCTGCTCAGTATGAAGGTCACGACTGGCTTCTCGTCGAATATAAAGGGAATAATAAATATGCCCGAGAAAAAGTTTCAGAACCTAAAGTCTCATGACTGCCACGTGATTATGACGCAATTGCTTCCGGTTGCATTGAGGGGGCTTCTACCGGAAAACATCTGATTAGCCATTGTGAAGCTATGTGCATTCCTCAATGCAATCTCTCAGAAGGTGATCGATCCAGAAATCGTACCAAGGCTAAGGAGTGATGTGGCACAATGTCTTGTCAGTTTCGAGCCGGTGTTCCCACAATCCTTCTTCAATATCATGACGCACATCCTAGTTCATCTAGTCGACGAGATTGTCATTCTAGGGCCTGTATTTCGACACAATATGTTCCCCTTTGAGAGGTTCATGGGAGTCCTAAAGAAATATGTCCATAACCGTGCTAGGCCAGAAGGAAGCATATCCATGGGCCATCACACAGAGGATGTCATTGGGTTTTGTGTTGACTTCATTCCTGGCCTTAAGAAGATAGGCCTCCCTAAATCGCGGTATGAGGGGAGACTGACTGGAAAAGCCACGCTAGGAGGGGCCTCAATAATATGCAGGGACGGATATTCTTGGTCTCAAGCATACTACACAGTTCTACAGAACTCTACCTTGGTGACCCCGTATGTCGATGAACACAAGAACAGTCTGTGCTCCAAACACCCGGAGCAGTGCGACGACTAGATTACATGTGAACACATCAGGACTTTCAGCAGTTGGTTGGAAACACGTCTCAGAGGTGACAACACTGTTTGTGATGAGCTGTACTTGTTGTCCAGGGGACCATCTTTGACTGTATTGACTTACAAATGATACGAGATAAATGGGAATACATTTTACATGATCTCCCAAGATCAAAAGAGCACCAACCAAAACAGCGGTGTCCGCTTTGATGCAGCAACCGAGAGGGGAAAGGACACATATTATGGTTACATAGTGGACATATGGGAACTTGACTACGGACATGATTTTATGGTCCCTTTGTTTAAGTGCAAATGGGTCAATTTGTCAGGAGGCGGGGTACAGGTAGACCCACAGTACAGAATGATAACAGTGGATCTCAACAATCTTGCGTATGCAGACGAACTGTTCGTCCTAGCCAATGATGTGGCATAGGTTATCTATGTGAAGGACATGTCTACCAAACCGAGAAAAAGAAAAGATAAGGAAGCGAATACATCATACGATGAGCCAAAGCGCCACATAATTCTTTCAGGAAAAAGGGATATTGTGGGAGTGGAGGGCAAGACAGACATGTCTAAAGATTATGAAAAGTTTCATGAAATTCCTCCCTTCAAAGTCAAGGCTGACCCAAGCATCCTGATAAACGATGAAGATTATCCATGGTTACGGCACAATAAGCAAATGACACAAGCGAAGAAAAAGTGAAGACTTTCTCCCGCAACTATTATGATGATACCATGCCAACTTTGTAACAGATGAGTATGATACCATTGTCCGTTTTGTACATGCACATGCTATGTGGGTGAAATTATGATACCATGCCAACTTTCAACTTTTTTAGAGTTCATTTGAACTGCTTTAATGTCTTATGGTTCGGCCCTCGTAATACCATTATTCAAATTTTAACTATTCAAATTTGAAAACTAATGGCACTAACAGAAAGTTTATAATTTTTCTAAAACTAATGGCACTAACAGAAAGTTTATAATTTTTCTGACCTAAAAGCAAAAAGAATTAAAAAATAAAGCAAAAAACGAGAGAAAATAAATAATGTAAAAAACAAAAAAAAACTGGAAAAAAAACTATTTTTATAGTAAAGTTAATCACAAACTTGTGATTCACACAAATTTGAAAGAATTCAAATTTTAACTATTCAAATTTGAAAACTAATGGCGCTAACAGAAAGTTTATAATTTTTCTAAAACTAATGGCATTAACAGAAAGTTTATAATTTTGCTGACCTAAAAGCAAAAAGAATTAAAAAAAGCAAAAAACAAAAGAAAATAAATAATGCAAAAAACAAAACAAAAAACAAAAAAACCGCCACCTATTGGGCCACCACGGCGTGAATACGACTAGAAACCCAACCTGGGCCAGGATTCAGGCCCGCAGAAGGCCCGATAGGCCCACAGACAGCATAGTGTGAGATTAGGCCCGTAAGCCTGCATTTGATAGGAGCTCGAGATGGCAGCCGCAGTGGAGCTTATAAACCACTCTGAGCCCCTCTCAACTAGCGAGGTGGGACTAAACTTTTGGCCGCGGGCAGCGCAAGGCCTTTGGTCCTGGTTGGTACCACCAACCGGGACTAAAGGGGGCATTGGTCCCGGTTCGTGGCACTAACCGGGACCAATGCTCCTCGCCCCTGGCCCATGACCATTAGTCCCGATTTGTGCCACAAACCGGGACAAAAGGGTCGGTCCTCGTTCCAGGCAGAGTTTAGTCCCACCTCGCCAACCGAAGGGGGCTCACACCGATTTATAAGCCCTTCCCTCTCTGACTTGTTGAGCTCCTCTCAAAATGAAAATAGATGCCCTTATAGAGAAAAGTTTAACCTAAATTCAGAGTGAATTTCTCTGAAATTCATAGAAATTTACTATGAATTTAGGTTGAATTTTCTCCATAAGCGCATCTATGCTCATTTTTTTTGTAAGTTAATCACAAACTTGTGATTCACACAAATTTCAAAGAATTCAAATTTTAACTATTCAAAATTTTAAACTCATGGCACTAACAGAAAGTTTATAATTTTTCTAAAACTAATGGCACTAATAGAAAGTTTATAATTTTGGTAACCTAAAAGCAAAAAGAATTAAAAATTAAAGAAAAAACAAAAGAAAATAAATAATGTAAAAAACAAAACAAAAAACAAGAAAAAAACTATTTTATAGTAAAGTTAATCACAATTTGTGATTCACACAAATTTCAAACAATTCAAATTGTAACTATTCTAATTGGAAAACTAATGGCACTAACAGAAAGTTTATAATTTTTCTGACCTAAAAGCAAAAGGTATTAAAAAATAAAGCAAAAAATAAAAGAAAATAAATAATGCAAAAAACTAAACAAAAAACTGGAAAAAAAACTATTTTTATAGTAAAGTTAATCACAAACTTGTGATTCACACAAATATTAAAGAATTGAAATTTTAACTATTCAAATTTGCAAACTAATGGCACTAAGAGAAAGTTTATAATTTTTCTAAATCTAATGGCACTAACAAAAATTTTATAATTTTGCTAACCTAAAAGCAAAAAAGAATTAAAAATTGAAGAAAAAAACAAAAGAAAATAAATAATGCAAAAAACAAAACAAAAAACTGGAAAAAAACTATTTTTATAGTAAAGTTAATCACAAACATGTGATTCACACAAATTTCAAAGAATTCAAACTTTAACTATTCAAATTTGAAAAGTAATTGCACTAACAGAAAGTTTATAATTTTTCTGACCAAAAAGCAAAAAGAATTAAAAAATAATGCAAAAAACAAAACAAAAAAAACTAGAAAAAAACAAAAAAACTGCCGCCTATTGGGCCACCACAGCCTGAATACGACTAGAAACCCAACCTGGGCCAGGATTCAGGCCCGTAGAAGGCCCATAGGAAAAGCAGTGTCAGATTAGGCCCATTGGCCTGCAATTCAGAGGAGTTCGAGAGGGAGGAGGCAGCGAAGCTTATAAACAGGTGTTGGGCGCTCTCAACTAGCAAGGTGGGAGTAAACTCCCACCACCACGCCACTGTGCAAGGCCATTGGCCCCGGTTGGTGGCACGAACCGGGACCAATGCCCACCTTTGGTCCCGGTTAGTGGCACCAATCGGGACTAAAGGTGGGCATTGGTCCCGGTTGGTGTCACGAACCGGGACCAATGCTCTTGGTGTATAACCAGGACTTGTGAAAATTTCAGTTTCTCATTGACCATTTGCCCCCGACGACGCCGAGCTCATCGACGCTGCCAGGTTGCCCCGACGTCGTCCGCCGCCCCTGCCGTCGCCCCTCTATTCCTTTCTTCTTCTCCTCTTTTCTTTTTCTTTTTTTCTTCGATCTTCTCCTCCATTCCTTTCTTCTTCTCCTGTTTTTATTTCTTCTTTGTTTTCTTATGTTTTATCGGGTCTGTCGTCGTCGATATACCCCTCCCGATAACTTCAACATGTGTGTGTGGGGGGGGGTCGATATACCCCCTCCCCGATAATATTTTTTTCATGTACGTATGTCGTGTCGATATAAACTCCCGATAACTTGAACACGTGGGGGGTCGATATACCCCCTGCCGATAACTTCAACACGAGGGGGGTTGATATACCCCCTCCCAATAACTTCAACATGTGGGGGGGTCGATATACCCCCTCCCGATAACTTCAACACGAGGGGGGTCGATATACCCCGTGTCCCGATAACTTCAACACGAGGGGGGTTCGACCTACCCCCTCCCCGATAACATTATTTTCTCATGTATGTATGTCGTCGTTGTCGATATAACCCCCTCCCGGATAACTTCGACCGTGATAACTTATACCCTAGAAAAAAAACAATGTCGGTGTCCTACCCTCTCCCGCCGCATGCTGTCATGTTTGTGTAATAATTGTCATGTTGTAATATTTGCAGAAACAATGGAGTTCGGACGAGACGAGGAACAAGAACAGGTGTTGGGGGACATAATCTTAGCCGGAGGTGATGTCATGTCGTATCTTAACGACAATGATGGTCTGGAAGCAGAACAGGGTGAAGAAGAAGCAGGCTACGATGATCGAAGAATGGAGGAGGAAACACATGATTATGATGGCTCCGGTGACCCAATGCTGGTGCAAGAAGGAGCCCGTGGTGACGGCTCCGGTGACCGAACAGAGTCCGGCCAGGTAAATATATTAGTTAAGCCTATGATGACTAGCTAATTAATGCATTCATTGTTTTGGTATGTACACATATTAATTAACTCTCGTCTAATTCTTCTTTTTTCTAGCCCTCCGGATTGAGCACAACTTCGGTAAAGAGACGAGGCCCGAAGAAAAAGTTGCGCTTGGATGAAAGATTTGAGATCACAGAAATCGCGCGCGATGGCATGCCGACTGAACCCATCCGGACAAAGGAAGCATTTTCTGCTCAGTGCCTGGTTCTTGTTAGGGACAAGATCCCGATCAGCATCCAGCAATGGTATAAGCCTAAGAACAAAGACCCTGAGGGGTCTTATGTCAATGATATGCAGAAAGATGATCTTTGGACTGAGCTGAAGGCAAATTTCACCCTACCGCCAGAGGAGGATCCAGAGAAGCCAGTTAAAGAGCAATTAATCAACTCTCATGCTCTTAAGAAGAGGGCAGAACTATTCAGGATGTGGAAGAAAGAGCTGAAAACGTTTGTCGACAACGAAGAGACACCAGAATTCATCGGCAGATATGAGAAGATCAGAGATCACTGGCCCGCATTTGTGGCCTACAAGACATCGGAAAAGAGCAAGAGGATGTCGGTGACAAACAAGAAAAATGCTGCAAAGAAGAAGCTTCACCATCACACGTGGTCAGGTGGCTACCTCAAAGCCCAGCCTAAGTGGGCCAAGGCTGAGAATGATCTGCTTGATAAAGGGATCGAACCAAAGACAATGAACTGGCCAGACCGTTGCCGGACTTGGTTCTTCGGGGCTGGCGGAACCGTGGACCCTGTATCAGGGAAATGCGTTTAGACGGATGAGCAAATGAACATACCAGTCAAGAAGCTAAAGCACTATATCGATGCAGCGCAGCAAGGGACGTTCGTTCCAGACAAAGAGAACGACGAGCTCACAATGGCCCTCGGGAATCTTGAGCACCCTGGACGGACACGAGGCACGCCAGGCTCCGTTCCATGGAAGGCAGGTTTTCCGGACGCAGGCGGTTACAAATGCCAGGTGATGAGGAAAAAAGTGCAGCAGACCCAAATGCAGGCGCTGCACGCAAGGGTACAAGTGATAGAGGAACGAGAAGCAAATTGCAGCAAACGAACTGCCGAAGCTTCCCCCGAAGCTACCCTGCCATCTCAGCGGAGAAGCAGCGTGGCTTCTACCGAGCTGCTTCAGCCGGAGCATGTCTTGACGGCTCCTGCCAGCTATCCTGTGGATGCTATCACCGAGTCTCAAAATTGCCACCTTATGACGCAATGGATGAATTTGAAGGTCAAGGCGGGTGTTGGCTCTGTTTCCTACTGAACCCGGCGCAACTTTTCACTGCCGGCCGATTCCAGAAGGATATGCTAGGGTGATGGTGGATGAAATAACGGAGCGATTTGAGGACCTCCAGCTTGACCACCCTACCGGTGAAGGGGAGACTCGGCTGGTTTCAGCTCTGAAGACTTCATGCCTATGGCGGAAGGAGCTCATCAACCTTCCGAACTGGACGCCTCCGCCTCCTCCTCCTCCTCCGGCGAGTCAGGGCACTCCGCCTCCTCCTCCGGCGAGTGATGATCAGGGCACTCGGCCTCCTTCTCCGGCGCATGGTGGCACTACGCCTCCTTCTCCGCCTGCGCCGGCACGCCCGAGCAGCCAGCCTCCTCCTTCTCCGCCTCGTCAGCAAGGGCGGAAGAGACCCGCCGCCGCTCCGGCTGCTCCAGCGCGTCGTAGTCCTTCTCCTACGCCTCGTAAGCAAGGAAAGAAGACAGCCGCAGCCGCTCCGTCTGCTCTGCCAGCATCTAGCAGTACAGCCAGAGGCGGGAGGCAATACAGATTCGGTCCTTCTCTGAAGACTCCAGAGAAGTTACCATACGAGAGGACCCCGGAGGAGAACGCCGAGATCGCACGAGACGAAGTGAGGAACTTCTTTGAAGGGGTGAAAGCAAAGAAACATCCACCTCCGGAGGAGAAGGTAGATCCGGTGAAAGCGAAGCGCACTCTGGCTGCCCTGAAAAAACCAGCAAAGTCTCTACCGAAAGGCAACTATGAGCGCATTATTGAAAAGTCATTTGTCGAAGCGGAGCGGTCGGGAAGTACTGTCAGTGATCAAAGGTTAAAAGAACGACGAGCTGGGAAAAAAATGCCCAGCTCGGTGAACAAGCGAACCAATCGTGCCCCCCGCTCAAGGTGCCTACTAATGATCCAAGGATGGTTCCCGGTTATAGCAATCTTGGAGATTACCTGCCCGACATTGTACATTATGAGTTATTGGAGGTGCAGGAACACAAATACGAGTACGGGAAGCCTCTCGTCAAAGATGAAAGATCTCTAACAACGATAATGCAAAGATTCCATGATTGGTACATGAAAACCTGCAGAGAGTCTGGGGGGAGGAATACTTTGACGCTGAGAGTTAGAGAGGAGCATGACCTCCTTGGAATTGAACTGTTGAATGTTCCATTTGAGGAGTTCTTTCAGTTTATCAATCAAAAGGCCCTCGATAAAGCAATGGTCACCTGCTACTGTCTGTAAGTAGTACTACTTCTGTCATTAAGTCTTTCTATATAGGTCAGCTCTTTCATTGCATGTATTTATAATTATCCTCACTATATTATGCAGATTGAAGATCGCCAAATTGAAGAAAAGACAAATTGGTGATATTGGGTTCATTAACACAAATCTCATAGATGCAACTGAGGTTAAATATCGTGCCGAAGATACCGAGGCCAACTTGCTATGATCGTTGGTAATAAATGAAAACAAAGATATAATACTTTTTCCTTACAACTTCAAGTGAGTGTTACTGTCTTGTGCATATATATGTATTGACCCCCTTCTTCAAATTAGATCTTTCGGATGCGGGATGAACTCCTAGCACCAGATCGTATGCGAGCAATTCAAGAGGAATTGGCGGCATTCTTCCTTGACCACGTGATCGCTGAAGACGGAGAATACTATGTGGATCATGTGTTTGTATATAATTAGGAGATTATATTGTAAGAGATAATTATTGTATATATGTAGGCGGTAGTGTCAGATAGATATACGAGAACTTGTTGTTCGACCAATCTCTCGGAGAAGGAGAGGTGGTCGATATCACTTCTCTCTGTATGCATATATGTTCATGACAATCTCCTGTTTTCTTTGTTTGCTTACTAGCTAGCTAGCGTGTCTAGTCCTCTCTATACGTATATAGTATGTAGCGTCGACCAAGCACGGACATAAGAGAGGACACTTCTCTCTATTAATTAGCTATAACTAACACAATATATAAAACACCTAAATTAACCTCCCCCTAAAAAAACAAAAACCTCAGCCCCTGAAATGCTGACGCGTGGATGTCTATTGGTCCCGGTTAACCGGGACCAAAGGTCATCCTGCCTGGGTTCGGCGCACCGGTCACGTGGAGGCCCATCTGTCCCGGTTCCTGTTTGAACCGGGACTAAAGGGCCAGTGCATTACTAACAATCCTTTAGTCCCGGTTCAAAAATCAGGACAAAAGGCCCTTACCAATCGGGACAGAAGATACTTTTTCTACTAGTGGAATGGGATCGGCGGTAAGATGTTGCCGTCTTCGAGGCAGTACACGTGCTTGGCTTCATCATCGCCGCTCGGGTCAAGGATCAGCCACGGAAGGAGTGGCGGGAGCGTCGACCACGAGGTGCACACGGCAGCGAAGCGGGCGGAGTCAACCGTGCCGGGCAGCCTGCCCTGGACCAGGCGGAGGAGGTCGTCGGGGAGCATGGACCACCGCTCCGCCGCCGCCATCGCCGAGGTCTCTTGGATACCGGCATCGTCACCGGCGGCTGTCTGCGTCGTTTCCTCCATCCGTTTTCCAGCTAGGCTTCTTGATCCGATTGTAGATCGATAGGTTGTGCGTAGTTGATGAGATACTCGCCACCACGAATAGGTCGCGACGAGCAGGCCAGTAAAGGCCGGAGCTATTTTATTTGTTTGATGCCACGCAGGAATCGAATCGGACTTTGATATTGTATACTACTCGGACACCATATTAAAGAAGAAAAAGTAACCTTCCTGTACGTATACAAAACAATAATTCTACACTTACACACAACATGACACGGAATCACCTACGGACTCTTCTCCACCAATCTCTTCCCACCCCTGATTTTCAGTGCGGGTCCCATCCCCTCCTGCTTTCCAATCAATGTTTCACAGCTCAGCCTGTAACAATATTCAGTAGGAATCAGGGTGTAAGTGTAGCATTTCTCTATACAAAACATACTCGGATGATGATGGAGGTGCTTGCCCGTATGGGCGGCAGGTGCTTACCCGTGGGGCGGCCCGGCGGCGTTGGTGGCTGGTGGTGCCCGCCCAGCCCAGATCTGAGCCCATTTGGGCCCCATCTGGGTTGGGGTGGGCCGGTGGCTCGATGCTCGGTGGCGTCGTTCCCTGGTGGTGGCATGTTGGCGGCGGTCTCGGGCGGTGAGGACTTCGTCAGTCGGCGAGTTGCAGCATGGCGATAGGACTGCCCTGGTCCAAGTGGGCCTGGCCAGGCCATCGGGGCTCGGCAAGTCCTCGTCGCCGCGTCCGGTCGGCTCCGCTGCGGCGGTGGAGGCTATCCCCTCCCCCCGATTGAGTTGTGGCCGCTCCCGTGGCAGGGGTCTCCTTGCCCGCTCCGGGCCTCGTGGCAGCTCCAGTGAGGCGGCGAGGGTTGTCCAGTAACCGTGGTGACACAAGCTAGTGGGCGGCTGTTGGGGTGGTGCACCTCGAAGTGCCTGGGGTGATGGTGGTGGTTATGGATTGGGAGAAATTCATGTCGGCTTGTCTGGCACCGACGCGGTGACGCTTGCGGGCGCCATCGAGCCCTCCTGAGGGGCATTGGATATATCCCTTCCCCACCATCCCTCGCGTACCGGGGGAAACCCTAGAACTTGTTCGGGCAACAGTGGCGGCGTCATCGTCACATTCCTTCTTGAAGGTGTTGCTTGGTGTGTGGCGCTTCGAGATGCTGGGAGCGCGGTGGTACTTCGTCGGAGGGTGCAGCAGTTGCCGGTCTTCCTTTCTTCGTTGATCTGCCAGTGTCGGCATTTATTTCTCGTTCATTTTCTTGTCGTTTCATTTGGGCTTATCTGTGCCGCGGCCCCAACGAGCTGGATGTATCGGATGTTTACTTTATAATATAAAACGGGGGAAACTCTTTATCAGATGGGCAGCAGGTCCCTATGATGAGAAGGACGCTGGAGGTGTGGCGCTGTTGATCTGAGGAAGTAACATATTGCTATTTTTAGGGAACTGTTTCTTGAGGGAAAGTAACATAAAACTTAGTTATTGAACTATCCATCCAAATTGTCGGTACTGTTTATTTATCTATGGTAGGCTATGTTTTAGGGGGACACAACCCGTGGGCCCGCGGATAAAATCTATAGTTCGACCGCCTCCCTCACTATTGGATGAAGCTACGGATTGCCATCTGATCAACCAACGTGACAAGTCATCTTGGCAACAAATGTGGCATTATAGCTGTATTGTTTGCAACAGAAATTTTGTTGCAGAAATTTTTCACGGCAGCAGTCTTGTTGCAGACTTTTTGTATGAGGTTTTTTTTGGCGAGGCTGCAACAGGGCTCTTTTGCAACAAGATCATTGTTGCAATTGAAACAGGCCCTTTGTTGCAAAACAAAGCAGCTCTGCTCGCGTCCATGTCCACTGTCAGGATAGTCTTCTCTAGTGACGACACTGCCCTCCGCCGCCTTGCCTGCGTCGACTCCGGTGTGTAACACTGATGACCCCCCCCCCCCCCCCCCCCCTCCCACCGCGCGCGCGCGCGCGCACACACACAGAGAGAGAGAGAGAGAGAGAGAGCATCCACTCTGGCACCTTGCCTCCACCCGCCACGGCGAGCCGCCGCCTCGATCAATTTGCAAGAAAGCACTCGGCATCTCCCCAGTGGAGCTGGACTCCGTCCCCACCCACGTCGTCGTTTGTGGCACACTCTTCCTCCCATCCACTGGCGACAGACGTGTTTGCCTCTTCATTTACGAGAAAGTGGCACCCGTAGAGTCAGTCGTGCTCGCAGTGATCCTGGTCCTCAATCTGCCAGGCGGCCTCGTCGGCGCGAACATCACCGCCAGGGTCAAGATCTTGCTCAAGTGCCAATGGGAGTGGACCGGCAGCGGAGGTGCTCTCCTGGAGTTACCAAAGTGGTCATCAATTTTGCAACAGGGGTTGTCTTGTAGTCCAGCGTTCTTAAACAGGGGCCGAGTTGCAAGAAAGTGGAGTAGGTGAAGGTTGGCTCCTAGCTGTCAGATCAAGAACGATCCGACAGCCACAGAGGCGGAAGACGCTTGCATGGAATCGATCGGTTCAAGGCAAGCATTTCTCTATGTTTTATCGGTTATGTAATGGTGTTTTAAGATTGTGTGCTATTTTAATTTATGCCTGGCCTTTCCAAAAACTTGGTGTACGATACTATAAGATCACACGTCAAGAAAAAAAGATACTATAAGATCTTGTAAAGTGGTAGCCCATAAAGTAGCCAAATCTGGCATTCCTCCAACCGGTAGCTGGACGATATACTTTTTTATTATATTAATATTATATACAGCACCCACAAACAAAAGCAAGCTGTGGAAATCTTCTATCAGGCAGTGTGTGCCTAGACGTGGTATTAATTAATACGTATAATACAAGTCTTCTGTTAGTAGCTAGTAAGTTCATGCAGCTCCACACGCTCCACGCCCTCCCTTCAAAAGGCACGCAAAACCATCAAACTCAGGGACTGCCACCTTCTTCCTTTGGGGTTTCCGGCGTGGGCGTGAAATGGGAAGGAAATGGCACGCGGTCGCGGTACTGACCATAACGTACATTGTGGCCACCACAGCCATTGGGGCCACTGACAAAGGCCTCTCCATCGCCGGCACCGTTGCAGCAGCGCCGGACGAAGCGAGCTCCCTGCAAAAGCTGGCCAGCTTGGACGGAACCATCCATCAACACGTGTGGCCGGTAACGATAGTTGATAGATAGAGACTAGAAAGCCCTTCTTCCTTCTGTTGTTTTAATATATCAACTTGTATTTGCATAATTTGTTCAACTATATGTCAGACTTGTCAGTACTCATTTGTCCCAGAGAATTTGTGTTGTAGCTAAATATGGACAAATTTCTTGATATGTGCCGTGTTAATTTGGTAGGTTTTGTTGGATTTTCTTGTACTTAGCCCTTGAATGCTGGATGGCGAACTGTGTTGGGGTCATTCGTTGGATTCTTTGGGGCAGCGCTTGGTAGCATTGGCGGGCTAGGTGGAGGTGGGATCTTCGTGCCGATGCTGACGTTGATTGTTGGTTTCGATACCAAGTCGGCGACTGCGATGTCAAAATGTGAGGATGCAGTTCATTTTACTTTACAACAGAAAATTAGTATTCTTGATTTTGTTTTTAATTAGGTTGTAACATTTGCAACGAGTCTCTACATATCTGTCATTTATGCTGCTCTTCTACATATTGTGCATTATGTACTATTAACTCCGTTAGTAAATAGATGATGTAAAGTCCTTTGTATAGATGATGTTTTATAGGCTCGCATGATTTCCAACATGCACCTTTGATCATTACTTTTGAACATATATCTATAAAATTGTGTACTCCCTCTCTCTTAGTTTACAAGGCATGCGCGTATCCCTAGGTCGTGAATTTGACCAATCTAATAGAAGTCATATATTACAAAAAACACATCGTTATAAACTTCAGATGTTCTATTTTCAAACGGTATAATTTTTGTGTTATATAGTTTATATTACGGTGATAAAATTGGCAACCTAGGGGTACGCGCACGCCCCGTAAACTGAAACAGAGGGAGTGCTGTCAAAACATTTTTCATGGCAAAACTAATGATACATTTCCACCACAATAATCTAATTACATATATTAGTTAACGTTCAAAAAAATACTTCATAGTTTGTAGCAAGTCGTGTATTGACGAACGGCGGCAGTAGCTTTTAGTTCTGGCTTGAGATGTGCTCCAAAATTAATTTAGAAACATCTGCCCCAAAATACACTTTGAACGAACTCAAGTGAATATTTAGTATTGAGAAGGTCAAAATGACCACTTAGTGTCTTACAACTCTGCCGGATAGTAGATTGCCGTAGCAGTTAGATCAAAATGAATCCGACAATTTCCCTTCTGTAATTTGACATTAGAAGACATCTCAAGTATTCCATTCAGTAATTAAACATGGATTTTCCCCACACAGAAATTAAACATGGGATTTACTCTTAACATATAGTATATCATAATACATAAAAATACGCTACTCTTATGATTGTTTCTGGGAATCTCTTCCACAGGTATGATCACGGGAGCTGCTGTTTCAACCGTGTACTGCAACCTCAAGCTGAAACACCCAACTTTGAACATGCCAATGATAGACTATGATCTAGCCCTGCTCATACAACCCATGCTCATGATGGGGGTCAGCATTGGGGTTATTTGCAATGTGATATTCCCCGACTGGCTTGTCACAGTTCTCTTCATCGTCCTTTCTCTAGGTTCTCAGATCTGTCCTGAAACTGCGCCAAAAATTTACCCTTTCTAACTTGTAGCTGACTTCAGAATGTTTTCCAAACTTTAATTCCAGTTACTTCAACTAAAGCTTTTCTGAAGGGTGTTGAAACATGGAAGAAAGAGGCACTAATAATAAGGGTACTACGTCTCTTCAGCATCCTCTTGCTAGTACCCTTTTTCCTTTACCTTTTTTTCCACAGTACAAATCGTTAAGAATGTTGATAGGCTCCTTAATTTGCTTTAATATTTCAGGAGGCAGCGGCGAAAAAATCAAACCAATCTGGTAACATCAATAAACCTATAAGTCAGCATTCATAAAATGCATAGAACTACCGTTTATATTTTCTTGATTTCCTAGGTGATCGAATTGAGTACACACCGCCTACCGGATCCGATGCCATAGCAGAGACAAGACTCCCCTCGGATGAAGCGGTGAATAGAAAACCATGAAATCTTCTCAAGCACTATGTGTAAGACACTAAGACTAGAGTTCGGTTGTTGTTGTAGGTATCCATTTGGAAGAACATTTACTGGAAGGAGTTTGGACTCCTTATCTTTGTTTGGGCAGCAATCCTTACACTTCAAGTCGCCATGGTGAGAAACTAATTATTTGGTGTACTATAAGTTTTTTATTGATTAGTTGCTTTACTTAGACATGTCAACCTACATTAGGTTTTATATATAACACATGATACTCCACTCCATTGTGCTCTGCTTTTCCAATCTCGTCATTCAGAATATGAGTAAGCAAACCTTAATTTGCACATGGGGATTTTATATTGGGAAATGTTGTGAGAGGTTCATGTTAATACCAAAGACCCGTTTGTGTATATCCACGCTGTCTTAGAATCAAGTGCATAAACACGGTAAAATTGGTACCACTACATGCATCACGAGATTTGTTACAATTATTTTATTATAATAGTTGCACAGTTACAATTGATAGATTTCTAGTCCACTAACATTGAGAGATCACATTGGAAATAGTAAGGGTAGAAGTCTTTGTATTAGCCTCAGGCTATCAGCGGAGTGTGAAATGGCTTATTCATCAACATCATCATTGTAGTAACCTTCTCAGTCTCTACCTTCTTGGTCGAAGTCGAAGTAGGAAAACAAAACGACCATACTCGATTAGTCATTTGTGTACTCAGCATGCCACCATGTATATGGAAACACAAGCAGTACTAATTAAATCCATGCATGCTTGAGAAAGAAAAGGCTATATGTCTATGTTTTAACAAGTGACATATTTAGTTGAAATTAGAAGAATAGTATGGATGTACTCTTATATATAACAGGAGATACTCCACATTATTGTGCTATGTTTCCCCTATCTCATCATTTAGAATATGATAATGAAATTAAGCTCGGTGAGATTTACACAAACTGGTTAGAAAGAGAGTTGTGGAAACAGAGATGAGATGAAGGAAATCACTCCGGCTTTTTAATGGGCAAACAATAATGTAATTAACTATGGTAGGACATCTCACCTTCTATTCATTGGTTGGAGAATGATAAAGTAACAATTACAGTAGTTCATCACATACTAGATTTTTCTCATCCAAGGGTTTTATACTACTTCCCAATTTAGATTTGATCCTTTCATGAGATGAATGGTTTCTCTCTTTTTTTCCTCCTCTCTGAGTAACAAGAGATTCTCTGTAAACAACGCAATCAATACAACAACTCAATAATAAATTACTTGATGATAATCAACAAAAAATACATAGTTTCTTAGGAACCCTAGAAATACCGATGTTAGAATTACTTTCTAGGTAAATCATAACACTGACATTAAAGTTGGGCTTATGTTAATTCTTTCATACAGAACTATGTGGAAACTTGCTCCACTTTGTACTGGGTTTTCAGCCTACTCCAGGTACTTTCAGCCTTCTTCACCTCATTATTCAACCATGTTGCATGAAAAATTGATTCCTAGTTACAAATTTTAGATGATTTTAGTGTTCAAGGATGTTTTCATGCCACTAACTAAATTGCCTGAATAAAACCATTATCTATTATATCTTGAAGATAATTCAATCCTATTATATTTTTTGGATGTATTTTCCTTTGATTTTGTATTTTTTTGACAGACATAATATGATTACCCACAAAATAATAGATACTCCTATTATTGCCATTGTGTATCATATGAACTAAGATTTGACATACTAGTATCACTTCATCGTGTTACCATCATCATGTGTTACATTAACATAGTTTCTTTTCCTACTGGATAAGTAAGCAGATCCCAGTGTCGGCTGGAGTGTCCATATACCAGGCAGTAGGTTTGGTGCAGGGAAAGAGGGTGATATCATCAAGGGCAAATACACAGACTAGCCTAAAATCCCATCTAGTGTTGATATGCTTCTTTGGTGTCACTGCTGGTGTCCTCGGCGGTCTTCTTGGCCTCGGTGGAGGCGCAATCATGGGGCCACTTTTCTTGGAGCTTGGTATTCCTCCACAGGTTGATTTTTTTTATTTGTTCATATCAAGAACTTATTCCTTCAATCATGTTTTTTCACTTGCAACCATTTGATGGCATTCTATTTATATTTTATTTTGCTAAGTAGTGCACATTTACTGCATAAAAGTAGTAAATAGTGTTGTTTGCAGCGATGCAATTGAGATGGACAATTATGATAACAGTGCCATGGATAATGGTGTGGTTGGTAGAAATGCAATTGACAATGGTGCATTTGATAAAGATGCAGTTGACAAGGGTGTAGTTGACAGCGATGTACATGACAAGGATAATGATGTGGTTGATAATGATGTAATTCATAGCGATGCAGTTGACAATATGTTTCTGCGGCATAATGTTTATCAACTATGTTGCTTATTTACATCGTCTCAGTGTTAATAGCAACACGTGCTTACTTCAACTCATGTGGTTAGTTTTTTTCCTTTGTTTACTATAGGATTGACTAGTTAAGAAAATATTGAATGTTTACCATGGAGTCATGCTCTTTACTTATCATATATTCATTACATATTTGACATGTATGTATACCCTATACTGTTGCAGGTCTCAAGTGCTACAGCCACCTTTGCAATGATGTTTTCATCATCCATAGCCGTCATAGAGTACTACCTCCTGAACCGGTTCCCTATACCATATGGTATTGTCTCTCTTTTTTTGTGCTCCTCCTAAGGTAATCGTGTATTACTATTAAAAGAATGTCTTTTGTGCAGCTCTCTTTTTCACATGTGTGGCATTCATTGCTGCAATCATTGGTCAGCTCGTTGCAAGGAAACTGATAAACTGGTTAGGAAGGGCATCATTTATCATCTTCGTGTTGTCCTTCATGATCTTCATTGGTGTGATTCCTCTAGGTACCAGTTTCTCTCTTCTGAATCCCTTCACAACAACCATCCACATCACATCATATCAAAGCCAAAACAACTTTGAATTGCAGGTGGAGTCGGTATCTTAAACATGAAGCACAAGATGGTGCGGCACGAGTACATGGGATTTCAGGACATTTGCAAGTCTGATGCATAGGAATATGCAACTTGAATGCATGCGACCAGTGTGATGAATTGTGCAGTTTGAGTGGATGGAATAGATGCCAAATTAAACCAATGGGATGGAAGATCAAAAGTTCATCACCTAATGTAATCAATGATTATATGCCGATCATACTTTAGTTACTAGAGTATATATATCCTGCATTCACACATGTCAATGATCCTTTCATACTTGACTAACTCAATACATTCAGACTAAAGAATGATATGTAAAAAGCTTGTCGCATTGCTGCCTCAACACCTTCATGGCAGGCAAGTAACTCTTTAATGAAGGGTCATCAACATGAGCATGTTTTTATTGATGTGATTTTATCACCCTTTCCTAGTGTTCTTTCCTTAATACTTCAAATAGTTTTGAAAACACATCCTGGAGAAAAAGGGCAAAAAGAAGTGCGCATACGCGGTAAAATCCAACAAAGCATATCGTGTAGGCATAAAATATAAAATAAAACATAAAATCGTCATATAATTTGGACTCATAAACTCCCCCCAAGCTGAAGTCTTTCTCGTCCCCGGACAAACACCACAACTTCTAAGAACAAGATCATCTGAATTTTATGAGGCACGGATACACATAGAGGTATGAGTCCATCACAAACAATGAAAACTCATATTAGGCACATTAGGAAAATCAAATAATCCCCGAACACTTAGGCATGATGCATTAGCTCCCAATCGTTTCTTGTTTCTTCACATGAATAAAGGAATCAAGGAATAAGAGATGTGAGGCGTGTATGCTTTCAATGACTTGAGACTACCTAGCACGGCATGCAGTGGTCAGTTTATTACATGCAATGGTATTGATTAGCAAATAAACATTATGTTCTCTAGTTTTCCTCTCCACCTTAGTCGCGGTGCACAACCTAAGAGCAAGTGTAATAAGGTACAGTCAACATGTTATAAGGAATAAACAATTATATTTGTGCTGAGTTGGATGAGAGAGAAGAGGAGAGAGAAGGGAAGCGGGATAGAGATTAACAGCCGGCTACAGCATGGATTCCAAGAAACATTGTGAGTATATGGTGGACCATGAATTAATAAAGTAGTACTGCTGAGCAACTAGCTACTATACATGTTGGTTATTAGGTTGACTATATGTGACATGGCAACTCCATATAGCTAGTTGTTGGTTATACTATTAACCATGCTCTGAGATGACTAATGCACCGGTACAGAGGGAGAATAAGATAAATGATCATGACGGGCAATAGCGCATTTCCACTATAAGAATGATCATGAAGGCTTAGACATTAATTCATTAGTGAACGAGTATCAACTTCATGCATGAAACCGTCTTTTACTTCAACCGAGAAAATAGTAAGGGGTCTTCTACTTTTTATCAAGAATATTCGACTTCACTTTTTATCAAGAATATTCAACTTCTACTTGTTACCGACTTTACAAAAATATTTCATTAACTACAACTTTACAAGATGATTTCCTTTCTCTTGCTGCTTGCTCTAATTTATTCAATTAGTTTGACTTATGTCTCAACCTTTATATTTAAGCATTTTATTGAATCAGCTGGAATTAAAATGGGCTAATATATGTAGTTATTCCCTTCTCTAATAATTAAAATCAAGTTCGTGGAAGACTTATAATCATCACATGTTTGATCATGCTCTATTACTTGCATTAAATCATCATCTCATACATTTTTCAACTCAGGCAATGATACTAAACATCATGATATTTATAGCTCATCGGAAGACAATCTTCCCTTATTCCGAAAGGACTTAAGAGATTTCAACCTTATCAAACGAAAAGCAGGCGAGCTAATCTTGGCATGCAGAACATAAACACATTACTCTTATAAATGATGCTAGAGTACCTGGCACCTGGGGGGTGTCATTGCCGGACGAGAGAGAGAGAGAGAGAGAGAGAGAGAGAGAGAGAGAGAGAGAGAGAGAGAGAGAGAGACGAGGAAGACGAACGAGAAAGATAAAACGAGTAGTTTTGGTGCAGCCGTAACTACGCAGTGTTTTCTGCTCTTTCCTTCTCTTCTTATCTCTGTTACAAAATTGGAAACGACTAACTACCGCGGCCAACTCGCTGTGATCCGGATTGGCCGCGCCATCCCGCAACCTCCAGATGCACAAGCACGTCCCCATCTACTACCTACATGTTGCATGGAAGTGTCACATCTGCAAGCATGCAGCGTTTATTTTAAGCAGAAAACAAAACTAGCCTATGACATGAGCTTAGCATGGCTAACATTCCCCCCCCCCCCCCGAAGCTCAGCGTCCTTTGCTAATTACCTGCACTCCAAACCTCTAACGCAGCTTGACGAACTTCACCCAACCCAGCACTTTTGTCAAGGCATCAGCAACCTGATCATCAGTGCCAATGTGATCAATCTGCACCTCCTTTGTTTCAACACAATCTCGGATGAAATGAATCTTGATATCAATATGTTTGCTTCGGTTGTGATGAACGGGGTTCTTGGCCAGTGCGATTGCAGACTTGTTGTCAATCAGAAGCTTGAATGAACTTGCTAATTACCTGCACTCCAAACCTCTGACGCAGCTTGATGAACTTCACCCGACCCAGCAATTTTGTCAAGGCATCGGCAACCTGATCATCAGTGCCAATGTGATCAATCTGCACCTCCTTTGTTTCAACACAATCTCGGATGAAATGAATCTTGATATCAATATGTTTGCTTCGGTTGTGATGAACGGGGTTCTTGGCCAGTGCGATTGCAGACTTGTTATCAATCAGAAGCTTGAATGAGCTTGCTTCTTCTTCTCCTCTCATCTCTGCAAGAAGACGACTCAACCAAAGACCTTGGCAGGTAGTTGCGGCTGCTGCAACATAGTCCGCCTCACATGAGCTGATGGCTACAATATTTTGCTTTTGAGAAGTCCATGACACCGGGTTCTCACCAAGGAAGAAGATCTGACCCGAGGTGCTCTTGCAATACCCAACGTCTCCGGCGTGATTGTTGTCGCTGTAACCAATCAGTTCAGCTTTGCTGGAGCCACGCTTGTAGCAGCAGCCATAGTTCAGTGTGCCTCGCACATACCGAAGGATTTGCTTCACGGCTGTCCAGTGAGTCATAGTGGGTTTCTCCATAAACCCGCTCACTATCCCAACCGCATGTGTGATGTCCGGTCTAGTATGAACCAAGTATCTCATACTACCAATCACAGTACGATACAGCGAGGCATCAACTGCTTTTGCTTCATCATCCTTCTTCAGCTTGAGCCGGCATTCCATGGGAGTTTGGCATGCATTACATCCATCCATTCCAGCCACCTCGAGCACCTTCTCTGCATAACTCCTCTGACACAAAGTGATTGAGTCTATGGTTTGTGTTACCTCAATGCCCAAGTAGTAACTTAGAAGGCCAAGATCACTCATTTTGAAGAGCTCTTGCATCTATCCCTTCAACTCAATGATGGATGCTTGGTCAGTGCCTGTGATGATGAGGTCGTCGACGTACATGCCCACTAGCAGGAACGAATGAGCATCACGGCATGCTCCAACGGACTGCGTGTGAAGCTGAGAGCAGCCAGCGACTCGTCCAGCTTCGTGTACCAAGCACGCGGGGCCTGATGCAGTCCGTACAGCGCCTTGCAGAGCCGTAGTACACTCTCCTCCTTGCCGGCGACCTCATACCCCGGTGGCTAGCAGAGCCGGTCCTAAGAATTCAGGGGCCCGGGGTGAAACTATGACCTGGGGGCCCTTTAATGTAGACATCAAAATCATGTTTAACATATGTATAGGTGAAATGTTACCAATAAACACTAAAAATGAAGAGGCCAGGGTACACTCCCTTTGCGAAATACTAAAAATGCATTCAAATTAAATAAGTATATATGTATATACTAGTACAAATGCCCGTGCGTTGCAACGGGCAAGTACGCAACACTTCTATATCGAGTGTTGGCTAACGCCAGAAATAAGTTTACAAGCATAACATTTTGGACCATAAAAATCAGATGTCAAGAAGCCACCCTAATGGCGTTCGTCAAGACCTAATTCAGCTCCGCACTTTCATCCGACGAAAGAGTAGTTCTGCATGGAATAGTCTTCCAATCGATTTTATTTTTTCTTGTTCAGAAAAACACGATTTGTTTTTGAAAAGGTGTATTTTTTGCAATTTTTCAGAACATTTTCTAAAAATTGATTCAATTTTTTTGGTGATGAACATTTTTTGGAAAATTATATTTCATTTGTATTTGTTTTTTGCACTGTTTTTGGGCTTGGCCCAAGAAGAAGGACTTGACCGATACACACACAGACAACAAGTACTTTTTTGTTACTAAAAGAAAGAGAGACGCACGAACTCGATCTCCCTGGAGATTATATGTTATTAAGGGGTGTTGTATATGTATATTCCGTTGCCATCTGGTGGAAGGGTTGTGGGATAGGAAGGGCGTACGATGAAGTTTGACCGAGTGCTTTATTCTGGAATTTGAGACATATTCTTTGAGTGTTTAGTTATTGCTACCCATGAATATACTCCCTCCATTCCAAATTATAGGGAGTTTTAACTTATTTCTTAATCAGACGTATATAGACGTGTTTTAATGCGTTTCTTCACTCATTTCAGTTTGTATGTAGTCTTTATAAAAATATTTAAAACATCTTATATTAGTGAACGAAGAAAGTACACTATTGTAACCTTTATATATGAATCTTAATGAACTTCCTGCATCCTCACAAAAAACATGATTATTTCCCTATATCTATTTCCAAATGGGTCTATCTTTTAGACTCCATATTTTGAAATTGATTACTATAATACATTAGAAATTTTAGAAATTAATGAGCCCCAATGACAATTGAGAATTAAATATTTTTATATAAGTGAATCCTCTCAATTTGGACATGCCCTGAACTGGGTACTTGGAAGCTATACCTGAATCAAATCATGACACGAGGTAAATATAGGATTGTATTGCAGCAAAACATACTTTCAGCAAGTATGGTAATGGTGCGAGTCATTATCATTTCTCATAAACACAAAGACTGATTATTTGCACAACAAAATTAATAAAGCACTATTGTGTAGGTACATAAGTAAAGAGAACAGGCGAGCGCCATTGGGTTATTTTCTGAATGAAAGTCTGCTGATAATAAAAATAATCAAACCCTGACCATCCCATGCAGAATGAGTAAATGAGCAATCTCTGGTAACATCACAAGATTTATTAACTTTGGCATGAACAAACCCTTCAACACCGAGCAGCATATAATCCAATCACGAAAAAAATAAAAAAAAGCTGAACAACCCAGAACATGTGATGCCTTTATTTTGCATGTGGACTCATATCAAATATAGCGGGTGCAGCGCAGAGCATCTGAAGATATTGAACGCATCCCGCTCACTGCGGCATACAGAAATTTGTTGGCAATCGACGGCGGTCATCTCTTGTCCGATGGCTCAATCCTGACCACTTCTCCTGTCATCAAGTCATCACAGCTTCGCAGGCACGACCATGAGCAGAGCATCAACAACCATGCCATAAATATCTGATCATCGAGAAGCACAACCTAAAACATTGAATGAATAGAGCATTACAGCCCAAGAGGTAGAATAACACGTACATTCACAATGTTGTTCTAAGCATAGTCGAAATGCCATGCAAACTAAGTACAACATGTTAAACGCTCGATAAAGAAATCCCTAGTAAAAAGTATATCATTCAATATACGTACACATGTATAACGGTAGAGGCACTTGATCCTTGGCAAGTAGTACAGGGGAACATCAGGAGAAGAAGGAAAAGTTGGAAAACATGACCGGCCTGTATTAGCAATTCATGTGAGCTTGTAAATGAATTAGTGAGTTCAATGTGGCCCATCCTTCCAGATATAGAAAATATATGTTGATATTTTAAATAACCAATAAATTTATCTGCATCATGCAGCATAAAATTGAAGCCCATTAAGATTATGAATAACGCATAGATGGAAAGCCTACAATGGATTTAACACACAAACATCTCAAAGCTGCTACTGTCCTCCCCAGCATATATTCAATAACAAATGTAGCAAAGGTTACCTTTGACTGCAAAAATGTTTGCTTTTACTGGAAATTGTTGAGTTCCTCCACCACATATGTACACATGCAGCTGTCCGAAGTGAAATTCTGTTTTCTGTAGCATTCAAAGTTTCACAAAAGATATTTAATGATGTCAGTTTTTTTCTTGAAGAGACCATGGGGAATAAGGTTGAGCGGGGAGGACGTACATGATACATCATCCAACGGCTGCAAAAATGAATACCACTGGTAGAAACAAATCACACATTTAAACGTCTAAGCAAAGCAGGACATGCAACAAAAAATCCAAAGAGAATAATACCATGGCTTTAATGCTCCAATCACTATTCAGGGGTCTTGTATCAGGCATGCTGCTGCTACTGTCACCACTCCTGTCAGATTTTTCTGGGCTTCTCCAAGCTGATTACCCAGGATGCCCCAACTTTTGTGTTCACTGTTTCCTCAAAATGATTTCTACACTCTCCAAAATAAAATTATTATGAGTTTAAGCAAGTCATAATTAACTTCAAGTTTAGAAGATCAGCACTGCTAAGCTTTCCACTAATGTATTGCAAGAGATGCGACAAAGATAAACCAATGCAAATTAAGGATCTCAATCATCTCAGAGAAAGCACTCTGATGAAGCAAATATGCCAAACCATGAATTGTATAGGTCAATAAGCTTTACTCATGTCCACTGACGGCGCCTCACTGACGACCACGCCCGGTGGTTGGTGCCATTCTAGTCTGCACGAGCAATCATCATCACACACAACTTCTGATCTAATTAATCAGAGTGCTCTTTCTCATCCAGCTGAAGAATCTCTTCCCCTGAAAAAAACTATACAAACTCCCTAAGTAAAATAAAACCAAAGGCATAGGCAGAAACAATTTCTTCCATATCAACTGAAGCTCAATGGAAAAAGCAACTTCTGATCTAATTAATCAGAGTGCTCTTTCTTATCTAGCAGAAGAATCTCTTGCCCTGAAAAAAGAACTGTATGAACTCCCTAAGCGAAAGAAAACCAAAGGCACATATAGAAACAATTTCTTCCCTGTCAATTGAAGCTCGACAGAAAATGCTACCTTCAACCAATCAATTATTGCCCAGTGCCTTTGAAGAACTATTGCTGCCTCAGGCCCTGAACTTTATCCACCTGCTGATTTCTTCTATGGCTAGGGAGCATGCATTCTTCTAGGGATTGGTCACATAGGAACAAAAAAATGGATCCCAAGACTTAGTAGGCACAAGTGATCTTTGGGAAAATAAATGGGTTTCACAAGCTCAGAAGAGGCATAAACGTACGAAAACAATCAGAAACCGTATATTGTCAACAAAGGGCATTCAAGTATCCATGATCTCATGAAAAAAAGTATCCATGATCTTGAGACAAAGCAAATACAGTCAGTTGCTAGATCCATGAATAACTCATTATCACTGAAGAATTAAGGAGTCAGCATGAACTACCTAAAGCAGGGAAGACCAAAAAGAATGCCAGATTAGAAGGATCAGTTTCCCCTAAACAGCACATTGGGTGATAAGAAATGTATCATGTGCATGGAGTGAAAATATACTTAATGCAAACCTTTGAACTGAAAATCTACACGGATACACTTTTTAGGCAAATGCAGCGAAATACATCTGAGCTTTATATAGACGTACCAAACCATAAGAAGCAACCAGTTGAATACCAACATAAACCAACTCTCATCGCCCCTCGCCTCTAACTCTCTACATAATTGTAGCATTCTGTTGCTTAACAAAAATAATGATTGCATGTAGGCCTGCAGATGCTACACCCAGAAAAGAAAAGGTGAACAGTTTTCACAAATCTCGGCATGGCAATGTGAATTTAAATTCAATATAATAAAAAATGAGTCACCCAAAAGTGGATTTAAAAAGATTCTCATGGAAATGTCACCCAATCTTCAGAAACTGAAGCATGTACCATCATCAATTCACTTACACAATTCAATTTTATATTTCAAGGTCATTTGGACACATCAATGGAACACCAATTACTTATATAAGGTTCATGTTTGCATAAATAAACCACAACTCCTAGAAGTGCAAGGCATCAGAAATTCATGTACAGGACACTGAAGCCCAAAATGAAGTTGCTAAATATTGAAAATATCCATAGCTAAATTGTCTAACTTTCTGACACATTACCCACTGAATTCCTTTATAATTCTAACAACTGCATCCAGCAGCAGCAGCAGCCGCAACCATCCAAAATTCTCTTGACTACAACCTTGTGCAATCGCTAGTGTGTAGCTCAATCAACACTAAACTACACAAGGCTCCAATTTCAACCAGAGAAATCTAATCCAAGGTAGCAAATTAATGGGGAAGGGAGAGGGGATGTACCTTACGTGTGAGGAAGAGAGGGATTAGGAGATGACGAAGATGTAGACAGCCCAGGAGATCAGGGAAAGAATCGTTAGAGAGAAGGCCGAGGGGATAAGGCACGCGAGGGGAACGGACGAAGGCCGACGAAGGTGACGACCGAACGTCGCTCACTTGCTCGACCCCGAGTGCTTCAACCACGAGGGAGGAGAGCTCCCTCGATCCCCGACGCCTCCGCGCACCCGAGTCCCACCTCAGCCGATGGCCAGCGAACCACCAGCAAGCAGCAGCAGGGCCGCCGCCGCGCCTCGCCGCTCTCGCAGTTACCCGATGCCATGGCACACCGGCCAGCCGTCGTGCTCCACGCTCCGGCTGCCTTCCTTCAAGATTCGCCACCTGCGTGCCATTCCCGACCGGATCCGTCGAGATCCGGCAGTTCCTCGTCGTCGGCGGTGGAAGGACGCGGGTCGCCGGCAGTGGAAGGCTGCGGGTGTGGGGGCACTTGGGGTAGGGGTAGGCGCGCCGGCGGGGTGGGCGGCGGCGGCGGCACGCTGGAGGCATTGGGGGAGGCAAGATCATGTGGTTGGCTGGTGCGCTTGGCGGTGCGCCTCTGTGGGGGAGGGGTGCTTTTGCAAAATTAAAACATTATATAGAGACCCACTAAAACAGGGACCGCGGGTTAGTTTCGTATAAACTGAGGGACTTTTATGGAAAATTGCTAGCGACAACGTACCGCCAGAAGCAATGCAATGTGTGGTTTATTATTAGGGAAAGATTACCATGAAATTTTCTTCATGTCCAACTACCCATGCGCTAGGCCCAGGCTCGATGCACTGCTACGAAAGGAAAAAGGTTCGGACGACGAACTCCTGGTCGGGGGCTACCTTGCGTAGCGTACCTCCTGGGAGGGGGGCCTTGGATGTTGGGGGCCCGGGGTGGCCGCCCCTGCTAGGCGGAGTATACCTCTTCAGTGAGATCATCCTTCAGAAAAGCAGATTTCACGTCCATGTGATGGACTTTCTAGCCGGAGTGTGCAGCAAGGGCCAGCAGCAGTCATACTGTCTCCATGCGAGCTATAGAAGAGAAAACCTCCTCAAAATCCATACCCTGGCGCTGAACATATCCCTTGGTGATGAGGCGGGCCTTATCCTTGACGATGTTGCCCGCCGGATCACGCTTGATACGGTATACCCACTTCAAACCGGTCGCCTTGTGTCCGGTCGGGAGCTGAGCGAGCTCCCAGGTTTTGTTGTCGATAATAGACTGCATCTCGACATCCATGACGCCCTTCCATGCCTTGCTTGTGAGCGCTTCATCCACGCCTTGTGGCTCCTCGGCGCTGAAGAGATAGCGCACCAGCAGGCAGCGCTCAAACTGTCCGCGCACTGCCTGGTCCTCGGTTTCCTCCAGCACACTCGAGAAACACCGGTAGCGAACCGGATGCCCAGTTGGCACATCGCACCCGTCGTCGTGAGACGGAGGCGTGGCTCAGCGAGCCCTCGGTGGGTCCGTGGGTGTCACCAGCTCGGACTACGACGACTCGGACGTGTCCACCACTGGCGTGGCGACTGCGGGTGACTGCGGAATCCCCAAGGCCGGTGTAGAGGGTGACACCGCGCTATCGCTCGCCTGAGGACTCGAGGCGCTGCCGGAGTCCAGCTCATGCTCACCGGGGCCGGTGGTATAAACCACCATGAACGTTGGTGCCGCAGACGCCACTGCGGACGCGCCCGGCTCATCCCAGTTCCACGGCCTGCTTTCTTCAAATAAAACATCACGAGTTACCTGAAGTTTCTTGGTCACTGGATTGTACACCCGGTAGCACTTGGCCCCTTCTTCATATCCGATGAAGACCATTAGCGTCGATCAATCAGAGAGCTTCTTCACACCCGGACCTAGCTTCTTCACATGTACCGTGCAACCAAAAGTGCGCAGATGCTGCACGTTGGGCTTACGGCCGTGCCACGCCTCGTAGGGCGTGACACCGTCGAGGCTGCGCGTCAGAGATCGATTGAGGATGTAGACTGCTGTTCTCATGGCTTCTCCCCAGAAAACTGTTGGCATGCCCACGCTCTTCAGTAAACATCGCGCCATTTCCACGGCGGTCTGATTCTGCCGTTCGACGACACCGTTTTGTTGCAGCGAATACGGTGCAGTCATGTAGTGTTTAATGCCGTACTTGTCTCAGTACTCCATGAACTCACCAGAATTAAACTCGCCGCCCTAGTCAGACCGGAATGCACGCAACCTGCATCTTCCTTCAATTTCAGCAACAGTCTGAATCCTCTTGAAACAGCTGAATGCCTCGTCCTTTCCCTTCAGTACGGACAACCACATGTATCGACTGATGTCATCAACTACAAGAAAAAAAATACTTGTTGCCTCCAAGAGTGGGTGGACTAGGACTACTACAGGCTCACTTCAAACAAGGGAAGGGGGTTAGAAAGAGATGAGGGACGGGGCGACGCCGCAGGCGACGACGGGGGCGACCTCTCCCACCGGGAATGGGCTGGTTGGAGGCCGTTTCTGGGGGTTATGCGACGACGCCGGCGATGCGGAAGATGAGGATGGGGACTCCGGCAATGAAGAGTCTCCAACGAGTTCACCGACGCCGTCTGATGCGATCTGTGAGGCATTCCGAGTGGGTTACTCTGAGAAGGATGTGGCGAAGCTTGTAGACTTGGTGATTCCCCTTGATGATCTGGCATGGCAGGGAGTTGAAGATGATGCCGTTGAGGTCATCCGTCGGGTTGTTCATCGGCGCACGTCGGCGACGATGATCTAGCCATGGCGAGGGCCTCTTCCAAAGGTATGTCTCCCTAAAACTACGTTGTCAGATTTCTTCGAGGCCGGGGTGAAGGAAATATGCCCTAGAGGCCATAATAAAGTTATTATTTATTTCCTTATATCATGATAAAGGTTTATTATTCATGCTAGAATTGTATTAACCGGAAACATAATACATGTGTGAATATATAGACAAACAGAGTGTCACTAGTATGCCTCTACTTGACTAGCTCGTTAATCAAAGATGGTTATGTTTCCTAACCATGGACAAAGAGTTGTCATTTGATTAACGGGATCACATCATTAGTTGAATGATCTGATTGACATGACCCATTCCATTAGCTTAGCACCCGATCGTTTAGTATGTTGCTATTGCTTTCTTCATGACTTATACATGTTCCTATGACTATGAGATTATGTAACTCCCGTGTGCCAGAGGAACACTTTGTGTGCTACCAAACGTCACAACGTAACTGGGTGATTATAAAGGTACTCTACAGGTGGCTCCAAAGGTACATGTTGGGTTGACGTATTTCGAGATTAGGATTTGTCGCTCCGATCATCGGAGAGGTATCTCTGGGCCCTCTCGGTAATGCACATCACTTAAGCCTTGCAAGCATTGCAACTAATGAGTTAGTTGCGAGATGATGTATTACGGAACGAGTAAAGAGACTTGCCGATAACGAGATTGAACTAGGTATTGGATACCGACGATCGAATCTCGGGCAAGTAACATATCGATGACAAAGGGAACAACGTATGTAGTTATGCGGTCTGACCGATAAAGATCTTCGTAGAATATGTAGGAGCCAATATGGGCATCCAGGTCCCGCTATTGGTTATTGACCGGAGACATGTCTCGGTCATGTCTACATTGTTCTCGAACCGTAGGGTCCGCATGCTTAAAGTTACGATGACAGTTTCATTATGAGTTTATGTATTTTGATGTACCGAAGGTTGTTCGGAGTCCCGGATGTGATCACGGACATGACGAGGAGTCTCGAAATGGTCGAGACATAAAGATCGATATATTGGAAGCCTATATTTGGACATCGGAATCGGTCCGGGTGAAATCGGCATTTTACCGGAGTACCGGGGGTTATCGGAACCCCCCCCCGGGGGGTTATTGGGCCTACATGGGCCTTGAGGGAGAAGAGAGAAGGAGGCGGGAGGTGGCCGCGTGCCCCTCCCCTTCCTAGTCCGAATAGGACAAGGGAAGGGGGGCGGCGCCCCCCCCCCTTTCCTTCCCCTCTTCCTCCTCTTTCCCCCCTTCTCCTTCTCCAACTAGGAAAGAAGGGAGTCCTACTCCCGGTGGGAGTAGGACTCCCCCCTGGCGCGCCTCTCCTTGGCCGGCCGCCCCCTCCCCTTGGCTCCTTTATATACGGGGGCAGGGGGCACCCTAGGACACACAAGTTGATCTTCGTGATCGTTCCTTAGCCGTGTGCGGTGCCCCCCTCCACGATATTACACCTCGATCATATTGTAGCGGTGCTTAGGCGAAGCCCTGCGACGGTTAAACATCAAGATCGTCACCTCCCCGAAGCTTTGCTGGATCGGAGCCCGGGGTGCGTCATCGAGCTGTACTTGTGTCAAGAACTCGGAGGTGCCGGAGTAACGGTGCTTGGATTGGTCGGACCGGGAAGACGTACGACTACTTCCTCTACGTTGCGTCAATGCTTCCGCTTCAGTCTACGAGGGTACGTAGACAACACTCTCCCCTCTCGTTGCTATGCATCACCATGATCTTGCGTGTGCGTAGGAAATTTTTTGAAATTACTACATTTCCCAACAGTGGTATCAGAGCCTAGGTTTTATGGTTTGATGTTATATGCATGAGTAGAACACAAGTGAGTTGTGGGGGATATAAGTCATACTGCCTACCAGCATGTCATACTTTGGTTCGGCGGTATTGTTGGATGAAGCGGCCCGGACCGACATTACGCGTACGCTTACGCGAGACTGGTTCTACCGCTGTGCTTTGCACACAGGTGGCTGGCGGGTGTCAGTTTCTCCAACTTTAGTTGAATCGAGTGTGGCTACGTCCGGTCCTTGCGAAGGTTAAAACGGCATCAACTTGACAAACTATCGTTGTGGTTTTGATGCGTAGGTAAGATTGGTTCTTGCTTAAAGCCCGTAGCAGCCACGTAAAACTTGCAACAAACAAGGTAGAGGACGTCTAACTTGTTTTTGCAGGGCATGTTGTGATGTGATATGGTCAAGACATGATGCTAAATTTTATTGTATGAGATGATCATGTTTTGTAACTGATTTATCGACAACTGGCAGGAGCCATATGGTTGTCGCTTTATTGTATGCAATGCAATCGCCCTGTAATGCTTTACTTTATCACTAAGCGGTAGCGATAGTCGTAGAAGCATAAGATTGGCGAGACGACAACGATGCTACGATGGAGATCAAGGTGTCGTGCCGGTGACGATGGTGATCATGACGGTGCTTCGGAGATGGAGATCACAAGCACAAGATGATGATGGCCATATCATATCACTTATATTGATTGCATGTGATGTTTATCTTTTATGCATCTTATCTTGCTTTGATTGACGGTAGCATTATAAGATGATCTCTCACTAAATTATCAAGAAGTGTTCTCCCTGAGTATGCACCATTGCCAAAGTTCGTCGTGCCCAGACACCACGTGATGATCGGGTGTGATAAGCTCTACGTCCATCTACAACGGGTGCAAGCCAGTTTTGCACACGCGGAATACTCAGGTTAAACTTGACGAGCCTAGCATATGCAGATATGGCCTCGGAACACAGAGACCGAAAGGTCGAGCGTGAATCATATAGTAGATATGATCAACATAATGATGTTCACCATTGAAAACTAATCCATTTCACGTGATGATCGGTTATGGTTTAGTTGATTTGGATCACGTGATCACTTAGAGGATTAGAGGGATGTCTATCTAAGTGGGAGTTCTTAAGTAATATGATTAATTGAACTTAAATTTATCATGAACTTAGTACCTGATAGTATCTTGCTTATGTATGTTTGATTGTAGATAGATGGCCCGTGCTGTTGTTCCGTTAAATTTTAATGCGTTCCTTGAGAAAGCAAAGTTGAAAGATGATGGTAGCAATTACACGGACTGGTCTGTAACTTGAGGATTATCCTCATTGCTGCACAGAAGAATTACGTCCTGGAAGCACCGCTGGGTGCCAGGCCTGCTGCTGGAGCAACACCAGATGTTATGAACGTCTGGTAGAGCAAAGCTGGTGACTACTCGATAGTTCAGTGTGCCATGCTTTACGGCTTAGAATCGGGACTTCAACGACGTTTTAGACGTCATGGAGCATATGAGATGTTCCAGGAGTTGAAGTTAATATTTCAAGCAAATGCCCGGATTAAGAGATATGAAGTCTCCAATAAGTTCTATAGCTGCAAGATGGAGGAGAACAGTTCTGTCAGTGAGCATATACTCAAAATGTCTGGGCATAATAATCACTTGATTCAGATGGGAGTTAATCTTCCAGATGATTGCGTCATTGATAGAATTCTCCAATCCCTGCCACCAAGCTACAAGAGCTTCGTGATGAACTATAATATGCAAGGGATGAATAAGACTATTCTCGAGCTCTTCGCAATGCTGAAAGCTGCGGAGGTAGAAATCAAAAAGGAGCATCAAGTGTTGATGGTCAACAAGACCACTAGTTTCAAGAAAAAGGGCAAAGGGAAGAAGAAAGGGAACTTCAAGAAGAACAGCAAGCAAGTTGCTGCTCAAGAGAAAAAACCCAAGTCTGGACCTAAGCCTGAAACTGAGTGCTTCTACTGCAAGCAGACTGGTCACTGGAAGCGGAACTGCCCCAAGTATTTGGCGGATAAGAAGGATGGCAAGGTGAACAAAGGTATATGTGATATACATGTTATTGATGTGTACCTTACTAGAGCTCGCAGTAGCACCTGGGTATTTGATACTGGTTCTCTTGCTAATATTTGCAAAACTCGAAACAGGGACTACGGATTAAGCGAACACTAGCAAAGGATGAGGTGACAATGCGCGTGGGAAATGGTTCCAAAGTCGATGTGATCGCGGTCGGCACGCTACCTCTACATCTACCTTCAGGATTAGTATTAGACCTAAATAATTGTTATTTGGTGCCAGCGTTGAGCATGAACATTATATCTGGATCTTGTTTGATGCGAGACGGTTATTCATTTAAATCAGAGAATAATGGTTGTTCTATTTATATGAGTAATATCTTTTATGGTCATGCACCCTTGAGGAGTGGTCTATTTTTGATGAATCTCGATAGTAGTGATACACATATTCATAATGTTGAAGCCAAAAGATGCAGAGTTGATAATGATAGTGCAACTTATTTGTGTCACCGCCGTTTAGGTCATATCGGTGTAAAGCGCATGAAGAAACTCCATACTGATGGACTTTTGGAACCACTTGATTATGAATCACTTGGTACTTGCGAACCGTACCTCATGGGCAAGATGACTAAAACGCCGTTCTCCGGTACTATCGAGAGAGCAACAGATTTGTTGGAAATCATACATACAGATGTATGTGGTCCGATGAATACTGAGGCTCGTGGCGGATATCGTTATTTTCTCACCTTCACAGATGACTTAAGCAGATATGGGTATATCTACTTAATGAAACATAAGTCTGAAACATTTGAAAAGTTCAAAGAATTTCAGAGTGAAGTTGAAAATCATTGTAACAAGAAAATAAAGTTTCTACGATCTGATCATGGAGGAGAATATTTGAGTTACGAGTTTGGTGTACATTTGAAGCAATGCGGAATAGTTTCGCAACTCACGCCACCAGGAACACCACAGCGTAATGGTGTGTCTGAACGTCCTAATTGTACTTTACTAGATATGGTGCGATCCATGATGTCTCTTACTGATTTACCGCTATCGTTTTGGGGTTATGCTTTAGAGACGGCGGCATTCACGTTAAATAGGGCACCATCAAAATCCGTCGAGACGACACCTTATGAAATATGGTTTGGCAAGAGCCAAAGTTGTCGTTTCTTAAAGTTTGGGGCTGCGATGCTTATGTGAAAAAGCTTCAACCTGATAAGCTCGAACCCAAATCGGAGAAATGTGTCTTCATAGGATACCCAAAGGAGACTGTTGGGTACACCTTCTATCACACATCCGAAGGCAAGATATTCGTTTCTAAGAATGGATCCTTTCTAGAGAAGGAGTTTCTCTCGAAAGAAGTGAGTGGGAGGAAAGTAGAACTTGATGAGGTAACTGTACCTGCTCCCTTATTGGAAAGTAGTTCATCACAGAAACTGGTTTCTGCAACACCTACACCAATTAGTGAGGAATTTAATGATGATGATCATGAAATTTCAGATCAAGTTACTACTGAGCCTCGTAGATCAACCAGAGTAAGATCCGCACCAGAGTGGTACGGTAATCCTGTTCTGGAAATCATGCTACTAGATCATGATGAACCTACGAACTATGAAGAAGCGATGGTTGGCCCAGATTCCGCAAAATGGCTTGAAGCCATGAAATCTAAGATGGGATCCATGTATGAGAACAAAGTATGGACTTTGGTTGACTTGCCCGATGATCGGCAAGCAATTGAGAATAAATGGATCTTCAAGAAGAAGACTGACGCTGACGGTAATATTACTGTCTACAAAGCTCGACTTGTCGCAAAAGGTTTTCGACAAGTTCAAGGGGTTGACTACGATGAGACCTTCTCACCTGTAGCGATGCTTAAGTCTGTCCGAATCATGTTAGCAATTGCCGCATTTTTTGATGATGAAATTTGGCAGATGGATGTCAAAACTGCATTCCTGAATGGATTTCTGGAGGAAGAGTTGTATATGATGCAACCGGAAGGTTTTGTCGATCCAAAGGGAGCTAACAAAGTGTGCAAACTCCAGTGATCCATTTATGGACTGGTGCAAGCATCTCAGAGTTGGAATAAACGCTTTGATAGTGTGATCAAAGTATTTGGTTTTATACAGACTTTCGGAGAAGCCTGTATTTACAAGAAAGTGAGTGGGAGCTCTGTAGCATTTCTGATATTATATATGGATGACATATTACTGATTGAAAATGATATAGAATTTCTGGATAGCATAAAGGGATACTTGAATAAGAGTTTTTCAATGAAAGACCTCGGTGAAGCTGCTTACATATTAGGAATAAAGATCTATAGAGATAGATCAAGACGTTTAATTGGACTTTCACAAAGCACATACCTTGACAAGATTTTGAAGAAGTTCAAAATGGATCAAGCAAAGAAAGGGTTCTTGCCTGTGTTACAAGGTGTGAAGTTGAGTCAGACTCAATGCCCGACCACTGCAGAAGATAGAGAGAAAATTAAAGATGTTCCCTATGCTTCAGCCATAGGCTCTATCATGTATGCAATGCTATGTACCAGACCTGATGTGTGCCTTGCTATAAGTTTAGCAGGGAGGTACCAAAGTAATCCAGGAGTGGATCACTGGACAGCGGTCAAGAACATCCTGAAATACCTGAAAAGGACTAAGGATATGTTTCTCGTATATGGAGGTGACAAAGAGCTCATCATAAACGGTTACGTCGATGCAAGCTTTAACACTGATGCAGACGATTCTAAATCGCAAACCGGATACATGTTTACATTAAACGGTGGAGCTGTCAGTTGGTGCAGTTCTAAACAAAGCGTCGTGGCGGGATCTACATGTGAAGCGGAGTACATAGCTGCTTCGGAAGCAGCAAACGAAGGAGTCTGGATGAAGGAGTTCATATCCGATCTAGGTGTCATACCTAGTGCATCGGGTCCAATGAAAATCTTTTGTGACAATACTGGTGCAATTGCCTTGGCAAAGGAATCCAGATTTCACAAGAGAACCAAACACATCAAAAGACGCTTCAATTCCATCTGGGATCTAGTCCAGGTGGGAGACATAGAGATTTGCAAGATACATACGGAGCTGAATGTAGCAGACCCATTGACTAAGCCTCTTCCACGAGCAAAACATGATCAGCACCAAAGCTCCATGGGTGTTAGAATCATTACTGTGTAATCCAGATTATTGACTCTAGTGCAAGTGGGAGACTGAAGGAAATATGCCCTAGAGGCAATAATAAAGTTATTATTTATTTCCTTATATCATGATAAAGGTTTATTATTAATGCTAGAATTGTATTAACCAGAAACATAATACATGTGTGAATATATAGACAAACAGAGTGTCACTAGTATGCCTCTACTTGACTAGCTCGTTAATCAAAGATGGTTATGTTTCCTAACCATGGACAAAGAGTTGTCATTTGATTAACATGATCACATCATTAGTTGAATGATCTGATTGACATGACCCATTCCATTAGCTTAGCACCCGATCGTTTAGTATGTTGCTATTGCTTTCTTCATGACTTATACATGTTCCTATGACTATGAGATTATGTAACTCCCGTGTGCCAGAGGAACACTTTGTGTGCTACCAAACGTCACAACGTAACTGGGTGATTATAAAGGTGCTCTACAGGTGTCTCCAAAGGTACATGTTGGGTTGACGTATTTCGAGATTAGGATTTGTCACTCCGATCGTCGGAGAGGTATCTCTGGGCCCTCTCGGTAATGCACATCACTTAAGCCTTGCAAGCATTGCAACTAATGAGTTAGTTGCGAGATGATGTATTACGGAACGAGTAAAGAGACTTGCCGCTAACGAGATTGAACTAGGTATTGGATACCGACGATCGAATCTCGGGCAAGTAACATACCGATGACAAAGGGAACAACGTATGTAGTTATGCGGTCTGACCGATAAAGATCTTCGTAGAATATGTAGGAGCCAATATGGGCATCCAGGTCCCGCTATTGGTTATTGACCGGAGATGTGTCTCGGTCATGTCTACATTGTTCTCGAACCGTAGGGTCCGCACGCTTAAAGTTACGATGACAGTTTCATTATGAGTTTATGTATTTTGATGTACCGAAGGTTGTTTGGAGTCCCGGATGTGATCACGGACATGACGAGGAGTCTCGAAATGGTCGAGACATAAAGATCGATATATTGGAAGCCTATATTTGGACATCGGAATCGTTCCGGGTGAAATCGGCATTTTACCGGAGTACCGGGGGTTACCGGAACCCCCCGGGGGTTTATTGGGCCTACATGGGCCTGGAGGGAGAAGAGAGAAGGAGGCAGGAGGTGGCCGCGCGCCCCTTCCCTTCCTAGTCCGAATAGGACAAGGGAAGGGGGCGCCCCCCCCCCCCTTTCCTTCCCCTCTTCCTCCTCTTTCCCCCCTTCTCCTTCTCCAACTAGGAAAGAAGGGAGTCCTACTCCTGGTGGGAGTAGGACTCCCCCCTGGCGCGCCTCTCCTTGGCCGGCCGCCCCTCCCCTTGGCTCCTTTATATACGGGGGCAGGGGCACCCTAGGACACACAAGTTGATCTTCGTGATCGTTCCTTAGCCGTGTGCGGTGCCCCCCTCCACAATATTACACCTCGATCATATTGTAGCGGTGCTTAGGCGAAGCCCTGTGACGGTTAAACATCAAGATCGTCACCACGCCGTCGTGCTGACGAAACTCCTCCCCGAAGCTTTGCTGGATCAGATCCCGGGGTGCGTCATCGAGCTGTACGTGTGTCAAGAACTCGGAGGTGCTGGAGTAACGGTGCTTGGATCGGTTGGACCGGGAAGACGTACGACTACTTCCTCTACGTTGCGTCAACGCTTCCGCTTCAGTCTACGAGGGTACGTAGACAACACTCTCCCCTCTCGTTGCTATGCATCACCATGATCTTGCGTGTGCGTAGGAACTTTTTTGAAATTACTACGTTACCCAACACGGGGTGTGGAAAGTAGTTCAGAGAAAGAAGAAACTAAGGTGGGCAACAGCAACGGCGGCGCCGGCGTCCGGCGGATCACTCGAGATCCAAGCCGCCAGGGCTCTTCGTTTGAATTCCCTTTTGGGCCTGGGTGGGCTCGAATAGTGCGATATGGCTCTGGGCCGGCCTGAGGATGGGTATGAGGCCCATCACCAGGCAATGTAGTGTGGGCCAGGGTTAGCTGGGTATGAGGCCCAAGCTAACCCGGACCCTACGTCTGCTAGTGCCGAAGGCCTGTGCATGCGATCGACAGATCGTTCCTCGTTGTGCCACGTGCTGCTGCCGTCGTTGTGCCCTAGGGCTCGTCGCCGCGGGAGGGGGAGGGGGGGCGTTGGGTTTTGCCAGCTGCGGTCCGGGGCGGGCCACTCGAATCCCTCCCCTGATGGCGGGTCGGGGTGACGCTGCAGCGACCGGTCTGAAGGTCTCGGTAGTTGCCGGGGCGGCGCCGGCTGGTCGTGGTGCCGGGGTTCCTCAAGGGCAGCGGCCTGCGTTGCCGGCAGGTCGGGGCCGTGCCTGCGATGGGTGCTGGGCGCGGTGCCCCGCTAGGGCCGCGACCTGCGCCGGTTGTAGGGGCGGTACTAGCCGCTGGGCGTGGCGGCCACGGCCTCAGGCCACCAGCGCCGGCTGCTTCTTCTACTGCTTTGGGCCGCGGTGCTAATCCGCCGAGACCACCGACGCCCGGGGCAGCTGTGGTTGCACCTCGCAAGCAGGCTTCAATGCCGATCCAGCCGCCGCATGCCGCGCCTCCGCCACATTATGTCGTTAGGACGCCTCAAAAGCATGCCGTGATAGCGCAGATTCTGCCAGCACTACCTGTCGCGGGCGAGGGTGGTGCGGATGCAGCGCGGGCGCCGGCTACTCACGGCGATAATGGTCCACCCCGAGGAAATTGGGGTGATGATGGATACAATGCTTATGGGGACGGACAACATCGTGGCTCCTCGTCTATGGGGGGCGGGCGTGGCTATGCATGGCACAGCACTACTAGGCAAAACCCTAGTAGTAGCGCGGGTTTAAATCCCACTAGTAACGCGTGTAGCCGCGCTACCAATAAGGCGCTACAACTATTACTTAGCAGTAGCGCGTGCGACGAGCGCTACTGCTAAGACACATAGCGGCAGCGCTTGTTCTGTCCCGAGCTGCTGCTAATCTAGCTAGTTGTAGCATGTTTCTTATCCATCACTACTAGTACTTTTTTTTCATTTTTAGTGTATTTATACGATGTTATACAAATTTGGTACAATACCAATTATGAGGTTTATATCATTATGTCCATAACAGTGTGTCAAATGAAGGTGGATTAGGTTCAGGTGGAGGCAATATGTGGTGCATGTCAAAAGTATACTACTAATCCAAACTTGATCTAGTTTGGACTAGTAGTACTTTCGATGTGCATCACATGTTGCCTCCACTTGAATCTAATCCGCCAGCACAAGCAATTTAATCATCATCATAGTCATTACCACCAATAGTATTTATTTAATCACCATAGTCATAGTGTAGCACATCATCATCTTCAAACTCATTCTAGCTAGCTAATCACCACCAACACTAGCTGCGATAGCTATCTAATCACCACCAACATTAGCTAATAATAATCATCATAGTCATTACCACAAACACTAGCTATTTAATCATCATAGTCATAGTGTAGCACATCATCATCTTCAAACTCATTTTAAGCTAGCTAATCACTCCTGCTGCTCTCTCTCAGGTAAAATAACATAAAACATGTATAGCACTCCTCCTTCATCAAGTTGGAGCATGCATATCAACATGTCTCCTAATCGTGGGCTGCGCTTTTGATTGCTGCCCCCCTAGTACTTCTCTGCGATCATTCACAATTTTGCTCCAGTCTTTCATTATTAAGCATTCCTCGCTATTAGAAATCCTGAATGCACTAAAGTGCATTGTAGGATATCTTGGCCGTAAGCTAACAATATTCATGGTACCTTTAGTCTCGATCCAATCAGGCACAACATTCATCGGGAGTCCCTGTTGAAGAACATCGTATAGTAACATACTTAGCAATGAAGTTTAGCTTAAAAAGTAATGTATGCAAAAGATGAACTGAGGACAAATAGTAAAAATCTTACCATCTTTCCTAAATAGATGTGACCGTAGTTCAGTACAAACACTATTGGAAACACGTTTTCAGTACTAACATTTCTAAGTGCGGGAAGAAAATTTGTCTTGACAGTATCAAGATCCTGAAGCCATGAAACATAATGACTTAGCTCCTCGCAGTTTAGTTCAGCCCGGGACAATAGTAGGTCCTGTCTACCAAGCACTGGTCATGTTTGCTTGAACGGAAATAAGCTGACAGTAGAAATTAGTTGTCAACTATTTTTGACTAAACAATATCAAAGACATAAATATGGTTAAGAAACTCACATAAAGGTATAACTGGAGGCATCTGCACATCGACCAAGATGTTGGTATTACCTTCAATATCATCTTCCGGGCGAATATCAAAGGTCATAACCATATCAGGCTCAAATGCATAAGTCTTGCATAGTGCTCGCCAAGTTTTGCATCCAAAATAGGTGTAGTCGTCTTTGTTGTATAATTTTGCGTGGAAACTATAACCATGCTCGGTCTTCAAGTAAACTTTCTTTACCTCCATAGTACGACTGAAACCTATCTTATCCAAGACAAAAACTCTTGCATGGCAGGGGATACGCTAGTAGAATAGTAAAAAAATTAAATTATAAGTTGAAGCAAATGAAGGAGATGTCATGCTTAATTACGAAAAAAGACTTGCCGTTGTGACTTACGGTATCCACTTTGAAGTTCTCGTCCAGCCTGATGCTGAAGCGCCTATCATCATCTAGGAAGATTCTATCGCACAGGCCGCGCTCGTCTTCGCAGTACTTGCAAATAATGAAATCCTTTTCGTCGTCAGACATTTCCTGTGTTCATAGTTGAAACATTAATTGAAAATCGATCGAAGACAACTACCAGGATACTCAACACAAAAATCTGGGACACTCGATATTTCCTACATATTATGGCACAAGTCATGCCAAAATTCACGAAAAAATCCGGCATGACCTTTGCTAAAATAGGACATATCGAGCGCCTGAAATTTGCCGGAACGGAAATGAATCAATGATACGTCTCCAACGTATCTATAATTTTTGATTGCTCCATGCTATATTATCTACTGTTTTGGACTATATTGGGCTTTATTTTCCACTTTTATATTATTTTGGGACAAACCTATTAACCGGAGGCCCAGCCCAGAATTGTTGTTTTTTGCCTATTTCAGTGTTTCGGATAAACAGAATATCAAACGGGGTCCAAACAGAATAAAATCTTCGGAAACGTGATTTTCTCACCGAACGTGATCTGGGAGACTTGGACCCTACTACAAGGGATCAAAGAGGTTGTCACAAGGGTGGGCCCCCCCTAGGGCGCGCCCCCTGCCTCGTGGGCCCCTCGGTGCTCCACCGACGTACTCCTTACTCCTATATATAGACACGTACCCCCAAACGATCAGAACAGGAGCCAAAAACCTAATTCCACCGCCGCAACTTTCTATATCCACGAGATCCCATCTTGGGGCCTGTTCCGGAGCTCCGCCGGAAGAGGGTCGTCATCACGGAGGGCTTCTACATCATCCTAGCCCCTCCGATGAAGTGTGAGTAGTTTACCTCAGACCTTCGGGTCCATAGTTAGTAGCTAGATAGCTTCTTCTCTCTCTTTGAATCTCAATACAAAGTTCTCCCCCTCTCTTGTGGAGATCTATTCGATGTATTCTTCTTTTTGCGGTGTGTTTGTTGAGATCGATGAATTGTGGGTTTATGATCAAGTCTATCTATGAATAATATTTGAATCTTCTCTGAATTCTTTTATGCATGATTGATTATCTTTGCAAGTCTCTTCGAATTATCCGTTTGGTTTGGCCAACTAGATTGGTAGTTCTTGCCATGGGAGAAGTGCTTAGCTTTGGGTTCGATCTTGCGGTGTCCTTACCCAATGACAGAAGGGGCAGCAAGGCACGTATTGTATCGTTGCCATCGAGGATAACAAGATGGGGTTTATCTCATATTGCATGAATTTATCTCTCTACATCATGTCATCTTGCTTTAAGTGTTACTCTGTTTTAACTTAATACTCTAGATGCATGCTGGATAGCGGTCGATGAGTGGAGTAATAGTAGTAGATGCATAATCGTTTCGATCTACTTGTCACGGACGTGATGCCTATATACATGATCATGCCTAGATATTCCCATAATTATGCACAATTCTATCAATTGCTCAATAGTAATTTGTTCACCCACCGTAGAATACTTATGCTCTTGAGAGAAGCCACTAGTGAAACCTATGGCCCCCGGGTCTATTCTCATCATATCAATCTCCATCACTTTTATATTGTTTTGCTATTTATTTTGCTTTTACTTTTTACTTTGCATCTTTATATCAAAAATACCAAAAATATTATATCTATCAAAAACTGAGGGAAATACTTACGCTACTCTGTTGCATCATCCCTTCCTCTTCGGGGAAAACCAACGCAAGCTCAAGACGTAGCAAGAAGGATTTCTGGCGCCGTTGTCGGGGAGCCTACGCAAAAAGTCAATATACCAAGTACCCATCACAATCCCTATCTCTCGCATTACATTATTTGCCATTTGCCTCTCTTTTTCCTCTCCCCCCAATTCACCCTTGCCGTTTTATTCGCCCTCTCTCTCTATCCTCCCTCTTTGTTTGCCTCTTTTGTCCGCTTGCTTTTTGTTTGCTCGTGTGTTAGATTGCTTGTTTGTCGCAATGGCTCAAGATACTACCAAATTGTGTGATTTCACCAATACCAATAATAATGATTTCCTTAGCACTCCGATTGCTCCTCTTACCGATGCTGAATCTTGTGAAATTAATACTGCTTTGTTGAATCTTGTTATGAAATATCAATTTGCCGGCCTTCCTAGCGAAGATGTCGCTACTCATCTGAATAGCTTCGTTGATTTATGTGATATGCAAAAGGAAAAATATGTCAATAATGATGTCGTTAAATTGAAGCTATTTCCTTTTTCGCTTAGAGATCGTGCTAAAGCTTGGTTTTCGTCTTTGCCTAAGAATAGTATTGATTCATGGAACAAATGCAAAGATGCTTTTATCTCTAAGTATTTTCCTCCCGCTAAGATCATCTCTCTTAGAAACGATATTATGAACTTTAAACAACTTGATCATGAACATGTTGCACAAGCTTGGGAGAGAATGAAATTAATGATACGTAATTGCCCTACTCATGGTTTGAATTTGTGGATGATTATACAAAAAATTTATGCCGGATTGAATTTTGCTTCTAGAAATCTTTTAGATTTGGTCGCGGGAGGCACTTTTATGGAAATCACTTTAGGAGATGCTACTAAACTCCTAGATAATATTATGGTTAATTATTCTCAATTGCATACTAAAAGAACTTCTAATAAAAAAGTGCATGCAATAGAAGAAATTAATGTGTTGAGTGGAAAGATGGATTAACTTATGAAATTATTTGCTACTAAGAGTGTTTCTTCTGATCCTAATGATATGCCTTTGTCTACTTTGATTGAGAATAACAATGAATCTATGGATGTGAATTTTGTTGGTAGGAATAATTTTGGTAACAATGCTTATGAAAGGATCGATATGGTTGACTAGAGGGGGGGTGAATAGGCAACTAACAATTTTTAGCTTTTCTTTAACAATTTAAACTTTGCATCAAAGTAGGTTGTCTAGATATGCAACTAGGTGAGCAAACTATACGATGCAACGAGGATAGGAACACAAGCAAGCAAGAGATATGAAACAAGTAAGCTTGCTTAAATAGAGGCACGAGATAACCAAGAGTGGAGACGGTGGAGACGAGGATGTGTTGCCGAAGTTCCTTCCCTTTGAGGGGAAGTACGTCTCCGTTGGAGCAGTGTGGAGGCACAATGCTCCCCAAGAAGCCACTAGGGCCACCGTATTCTCCTCACGCCCTCACACAAATGCGAGATGTCGTGATTCCACTATTGGTGCCCTTGAAGGCGGCGACCGAACCTTTACAAACAAGGTTGGGGCTCTCTCCACAACTTAATTGGAGGCTCCCAACAAGAACCATGAAGCTTCACCACAATGGAATATGGCTCCGAGGTGACCTCAACCGTCTAGGGTGCTCAAACACCCAAGAGTAACAAAATCCACACAAGAAAGTATGGGGGAAGCAAATATCCTTTGGTGGAAGTGTAGATCTAGGTCTCCTCCTTCAATCCCTATCAAATCAACAAGTTTGAGTGGCTAGAGAGAGAGATCGGGTAAGAGAGCTTGAGGGGCATTAATGGTGGAGGGAGAGAGGTCAAAGGTGGGAGTGGTAGGTGGGAGAAGCTCCCTTAAATAGTCACCCCACATTTCCAACCGTTACTGTGTTTTTGCACTGCAGCGATACAACCGGTCCTTGTCCCGGTACAACCGGGACTCACGGTGTAACAGCAGAACCCTACCAAGCGGTACAACTGGACAGGCGGGCGGTAGTACCGGCTAAGAAAAATAACCGGACTAACTGCCTGGCTACCGCACAACCACCGCATCAAAACAGGAGCTTGACCGGTACTTGGGCGGTGCCTGGCCGGAACAACCGCATGGCCTTGAGCTCTTGGGCGGCTAAGTTCTGAGCGGAAGAACTGCTCGGAACACCGGTGGTACCGGTCATCGTGGAACGACCGGACCAACCGGTCCACTACCGCCCAAGAACCGCATCAAACCAGAGGCGAGAGCGGTACTTGAGAGGTATATGGACGGAACCACCGCCCCAGCTGTTGCAGAGCATGGTGGCGGTACCACCGCCCGGAGGCAGCGGTACAACCGGTCGAGCAAAAGCTGGTGAGCGACAAGACCCAGCAGTACAACCGCTCCAGAGAGCGGTACAACCGCTGGGCAGAAACAGTGAGCAGGAAAGAGGGGAAGAGGCAAGGAAAACTTCTCTCTCACACACACACCTGAGGAAGGCAAAGAGAGGGTGACAAGAGTGTACGTGAACTGATTCCCCCAGAGCTTCCTAATGAGGATTCCCTCTTGATAGTACGGGTACTCTACGACCAAAGAAAATAAAAGCGTAGAGGACACGTCTTCGATCTTTTCCTTCGAGAGGCAATAGCAATCCGATGTAAGCCTAAGCATCGAGAACCTGAAACATATAGCACACTATTAGACCCCAAAGGGTTGTCATCATCATCCAAAACATAAAGTAGGGAAATGCCCTTTCAATCTCCCCCTTTTTGGTGGATGATGACAACAACACGATTTGCAAGAGATAAGTCAATGAAATCTAGATGGAACTCCCCCTGAATGTGTGCCCCACTGTCAAAGCATGGGTCAAAGCATGGGCACACTTTCAGGACTAGACTCCCCCTAGATTTTATAGACTCACCACTCTGAGCACATAATATGAGAGACAACATAACGGATAGATAGCAATAATAACAATAAAAATAACCGACGAATGGATAGCAATAAGAGGAGAGCATAAGTCTCACACACAGCAAGAAACCACTATGAACAAGGTTCAACGCTAAAGAGAAACTTGAGGGAACGAGAAACCCAACCCATGCAAATCCCGAGACCTATAGAACCCTCTCCCCCTTTGGCATCAAGACACCAAAAAGGAAAAGAGCGAAGCTAGCGTCCCAAAGCTCAGGCGTCCTCCTCTGACTCCTCGGTCGCATCTGGATCCTCATCAGCAGAGTCGTCATCGTTGTCATGATCAGAGTCCTCCATGGCATGGTCAGCTGCTGCACGCGAGGATGATGGCTGGGAAGGGGCTTCATCATCAGTCCAGGTGCTATGGGTAGAGATCCAACGCGCCTCTGGGGTGATGCTCTTCTCAGAGCCACTCTGAACCTGCATGTTGAGGTGCTTCATCATTGCAATCTGGCGACGCCGTGCAAGCTTCTCATTGACATGTGCCTCATACATCTTCTTCTGGATGTCAGCCTGGAGACAAAAGGTCTTCTTCACCTTGGCAGTAAGTTTGGCCACCCACGAAGGCTTGGCCCCTGGCTCCAGCTCAAAGTCCTCATCGTCAGAAGTAGCATAGACATCCTCGGGAGCATGTTCAGGGAAGCGAGGCTCAGCATGCTTCTTCTTCTTAAGGACCTTGACCTCATGAACAGTGAGGTTGTCTGGAGAAGTGAGGAGCTCTCCAGGACGGCGAACAGCCCACACAGAGTTCAGAAAGCACATGACAAACGGAGTGTAGATTGGGACTTTACGGTAGATGACCATGTTGTACATCTCATGCCACAGCCAATTTGACACATCAAACGTTGCCCCTGTCCCCACCATGGTCTTCATAGCAACCATCAAATCAACCAGATAGCCATGAATCTCATCTTGATTGCCCACCTTGGGCAAGAGCACATTGCGGAACACCCGGTGCATGATGTCATAGACCTTCTCCAAATCCTTGGATTCTCCAATAATCCCACGGCCCCGAATGTACAGAGGGGCCAGCTTCTCCTTAGGCATGGACTCAGGAAAATCATGAGGGCGAATGCCACCCCTTCCTTCCAGACTGGTATCCTCGTACCCAAGAGCATTGCAGAAAGCCCTCCAAGGAATGTGAAACAATTCATCGCGACACATGAATGTGAGAGTGCGCGCATCATCTTCCCCAAAATGAACCGTGGCATAGAACTGATGGACGAGTTGAACATGAAAGTCACAGTTGACTGACATGAGCTTGACAAGATCAAACTCCTCGCAGAGAGCTAGCGCCTCACCAAAATACTCCAAGTTGTTTCTCCAATGGTCAAGATCAATTGTCCACTGCTTGGTATATTTGTTCTTGTTGTGCTCGAAGAGTTCATGAACAATCCGCGCTTGCATCTCATTCCGGAACTGAACAGTGGTCCAACGGGGAGCAATGGGAACCTCATACGGATTCTTTGAGCGGAAGGCTTCCCAATCCTTGGCTTTCCAACGATGCAACGGCATAACCACACGTTGCTTAGCAGCTGCAGACTTTTCACGGTGAGTGGGCTTGGTGGGAATCACAACTTCTTCTTCATCATCAGACACAACCGGGCGCAAGGTCCTCCGTGCCCTCTTCTTGGTCTTGCGAGGAGCAGAGCGAGAACTGGAGCCACCTGAGCACACACACGAAAAGAACACACAAAAACCCAACAAGGATGAGAGGATTGCACCCACTAGCAGAAAAGGAACAAGTTGCAACAACAGAGAAGATGAAACAGTGCTTAGTGGTTGATATACTCCGGTTGTACCGGATCTTCCGCCGGTAGTACCGCTCCAGCGGTTGTACCGCCCGTAAGGACGGTAGAACCGCTGACAGTGACACTACCAGGGAAGAGAGATCTAACCGAGGCATACGAATCACACAAGTAATATTCCGAATTCTAAGTGTTGCAAACAAGACAGGAGGCTAACAAAGAACTCTTCTAAGCCATAGATCAAACACTAAACGCGGAAAGATAAGTAAAGCCCTAGACAAGGAAGAACCCTAAAAAATCTAGAGGAAAAGAACATGAGGCATTACCACCATCCATGGGAGAGATCGGGAGGCCTCCATGGAGAGAATCCATGGAGAGCCAAGGATCCGAAGCGCGAGACGCACTCTGGGGCAGGGGTAGAGATGGCCGACGGCTAGGGAAAGAAGAAGAGGAACGAGGACAAAGGGAAAAAGACAACCCTTCAGCCCCGTCGAGTATATATAGGCCCGTACACACGCCCCGGTAGAACCGCTTGGGGGAGCGGTTGTACCGCTCGTCTGGTACAGACCGGTGGATGGAGGCGGTACTTCCGGTGCCTGGGAGGCAGCGGTAGTACCGCACGGCATCAACCGGTAGTACCGGGCATGGGTGACCATGGGTTTGTGCGGTGGAACCGCCCAAGCACCGAACGGAGACCCTTGGGACGGCACGACCCGGTACCAGTGGTAGAACCGCTCGTGCTACCGGTTGTACCGCCCGACCACCTAAACCCAAGCCAAGATCAAATGAGTGCAATCTGAAGGGAGGAAGAAGGGGCACAAACAACACCCTAGGGGAGCCTAACACAAAGAGCAAAGACAGAAAGAGAGAAAACAACACAAGAACAACAAGGCTAACTCCAACAACCCGAAGAGAGGATGGCGGCCGAGGCCACCTATGTTTGATTCAATTGGTATGGCACCGCGAAGAATTATCCTTGGGTCCATGACCAAAACTCGTCTTTGAAGCACAAGTACCATCAAATATGCCTAATGTGAAAGACACGATCAATTTATGCATAATGGGGGGAGGGAGAGTTCATTGAGAGAACAACACTCCCCCTATGTCCATGCCTACACCTAAACTAGACAACAAATTGAGCGTGGTAGGGTGTGCAAGGGTTCAAGCAACATTGCTCGAATCAATGATATTTAGCTCATGCCTTAACTCGCGAAATCTTGCTTCATCCAAGGGCTTCGTGAAGATATCTGCAAGGTTATCATGAGTGTTGACGTAGTTGAGCTCGATCTCTCCTCGCCTAATGTGATCCCGGATGAAGTGATACCGGATCTCAATATGCTTCGTCTTGAAGTGTTGCACCGGGTTGAGAGAGATCTTGATGGCACTTTCATTGTCACACCAAAGAGGCACTTTGTCACAAGTGACACCATAATCCTTTAAAGTTTGCCTCATCCATAAGAGTTGTGCACAACAACTACCGGCCGCAACATACTCCGCTTCGGTGGACGAGAGAGACACACAACTTTGCTTTTTGGAAGACCAACTTACCAAAGAGCAACCAAGGAATTGGCACCCTCCGGAAGTGGACTTCCTATCCACTTTGTCTCCCGCCCAATCGGAATCCGAGTACCCTACAAGCTTGAAGTTTGATCCTCTTGGGTACCATAAGCCAAAGTTTGGGGTATGAGCAAAATATCGAAAGATTCGTTTGACCGCCACATAGTGACTTTCCTTAGGTGCGGCTTGAAACCGTGCACAAATTCCCACACTCAACATGATGTCCGGTCTAGATGCACAAAGGTAAAGCAAGGATCCAATCATGGAACGATATACCTTTTGATCCACCACTTTACCATTGGGATCTAAGTCAAGTTGGCACTTGGTGGGCATTGGAGTGGAAGTCGGCTTGACGTCACTTAGCTTGAATCTCTTGAGCATGTCTTGAGTGTACTTGGATTGATTGATGAAGGTTCCTTCTCTTCTTTGCTTCACTTCGAACCCTAGAAAGAACTTCAACTCCCCCATGGAGGACATCTCGAACTTTGAGGTCATGAGAGCGGCAAATTCCTCATTGAACGCTTTGTTAGGAGAACCAAAGATAATATCATCAACATATAATTGGCACACAAACAACTCCCCTTTGACCTTCTTAGTAAAAAGAGTGGGGTCGATTATCCCAACTCCAAACCCACGGTCTTGTAAAAACTCGGTAAGGTGGTCATACCACGCACGTGGGGCTTGTTTAAGGCCATAGAGTGCCTTATCGAGTTGATACATATGATCGGGAAAGTAGGGATCCTCAAACCCGGGGGGTTGCTTGACGTACACCAATTCATTAATGGGACCATTAAGAAACGCACTCTTCACATCCATTTGATGTAACTTAAAGTTATGATGAGAAGCATATGCAATCAACATGCGAATGGATTCAAGACGAGCAACGGGAGCAAAGGTTTCACCGTACTCGATACCCTCGACTTGGGAGTAGCCTTGCGCTACCAAACGAGCCTTGTTGCGAATGATAATCCCATGGGAATCTTGCTTGTTCTTGAATATCCACTTGGTTCCAATGACATTGTGGTTCCCCGTTGGCCTTGGCACCAATCTCCACACTTTGTTGCGCTCAAAGTTGTTGAGTTCTTCGTGCATGGAATTGAGCCAATCCGGATCTTCTAGCGCCTCATAGACCTTGAGGGGTTCCACACAAGAGACAAACGCGTGATGCTCACAATAATTTGCTAATTGTCTACGAGTTCTTACCCCCTTTCTTAAGCTTCCAAGCACATTCGTCATGAGATGATCCTTGGTGGAGAGCTTGGAAGCAACCTTGGCGGCATGACGCTCTAATTCCTCCTCGGTGGTGAGTTGAGGAGTGGTTACTTGATCATCTTGGGCACCGTCATGAACTTGTTCTTGATCTTGAACTTGCTCGGGGGAGAGAACTTGACCTTGGTCATCACTTGGTGTGTCCACACCATCTTGAGTATGATCTAGCCCTTGGTCTTGTTCATGAGGTTGAGGGCCTTCACTTTGTTCTTCGGAAGCGTGTGGGTTATGGGCTGGTGATGGCTCCACTTGAGTGGAGCATTGTCCTTCTCCTTCGGCCACAAGGGGTTCCTCAATGGGTAGGATGAAACCAACACCCATTCTTCTTATGGCTTGAGGAGGAATTTCATCACCTACATCACAAGTGCCACTTTGCTCCACTTGGGAGCCGTTATTCTCATCAAACTCCATGTTACACGTCTCCTCAATAAGTCCCGTGGATTTATTGAGGACACGGTAAGCATGAGAGTTTGTAGCATAACCAACAAATATGCCCTCATAAGCTCTAGCCTCAAATTTAGACAACCGAACACCTTTCTTGAGAATGAAACACTTACACCCGAATACCCGGAAGTACTTGAGGTTGGGCTTGTTACCGGTGAGTATCTCATATGGAGTCTTGTTCAAGCCCTTGCGGAGGTAGAGCCGATTGGATGCATGACACGCGGTGTTGATGGCTTCGGCCCAAAAGTTGTACGGAGACTTGAACTCAACCATCATGGTCCTTGCCGCATCCATCAACGTCCGGTTCTTCCTCTCTGCAACACCGTTTTGTTGAGGGGTGTATGGTGCGGAATATTGATGCTTGATTCCCTCATCACTAAGAAATTCATCCAAGGTGTAGTTCTTAAACTCGGTGCTGTTGTCACTTCTTATTGTCAAGATCTTTGCATTGTGTTGACGTTGTGCTTCATTTGCAAAGTCAATGATGGTTTGTTGGGTCTCGCTCTTCCTCTTGAAGAAATACACCCACGTGTACCTTGAGTAGTCATCCATAATCACCAAGCAATACTTCCTACCTCCAAGACTATCGAAGGATGGAGGCCCAAAGAGATCCATGTGAAGGAGCTCCAAAGGCATCTTTGAATAAATGATAGTCGTGGGAGGGTGAGCCTTCTCATGTAGCTTTCCTTCGATACAGGCACTGCAAGCACGATCTTTAGCAAAACTGACATTTGTTAGTCCACGGACATGGTCCCCCTTTAGGAGACTTTGCAAAGATCTCATATTGACATGGGCTAAACGGCGATGCCAAAGCCATCCCACATCAACTTTAGCCATTAGGCATGTCACGGTCTTAGTGGGTCGCTCCGAGAAGTTAATCACATATAGACCGTTCTCGACATGCCCAACAAAGGCTACTTTAAGAGTCTTGCTCCACAAGAGGGCCACGGAATCGATATCAAAGAAAGTGGCAAAGCCCATGATTGCAAGTTGACGAACGGAAAGTAAATTGTATGCAAGGGACTCAACAAGCATGACCTTCTCGATCGTGAGATCATGAGAGATGACAACCTTGCCAAGTCCCAATACCTTAGAAGATGAGGCGTCACCCCACTCGATATTGGTGGGCATAGATGGAGCCTTGTGCACGTCCACCACCAAGTCCTTGCTTCCGGTCATATGATTTGTAGCTCCGCTATCAAGCAACCATGATCCATCACCGGAAGCAAACACCTACAAGAGATCAATGCTTGGTTTTAGGTACCCATTTTGTAGTGGGTCCTTTGATGTTAGTAACAAGGGTCTTAGGAACCCAAATAGACCATTCAATGTACTCATGAAGAGAACCAACAAATTTGGCATAAACATGCCCATCACTAGCACGGCACAACACATAAGAAGGATTAAAATCGCCGGCTTTGTTGGGAGAGGTGACATTGCCCTTCTTGAGTTTGTTCTTCTTCTTCTCCTCAGGGACACTCTCTCCTGCCCTCACAAAGGTTTGCATGAGGGGAGGAGGTCGTTTGGTCTTGTCATTCTTCTTCTTATTCTTGGAGTCGGGGACGTACCCAACCCCTTCCTTCGCCACACCTCCCTTTTGGTTGATCAAGAGATCGTTGAGGTTCTTCTTGCCTTGTATGCAAGTCGCAAGACCTCTCTCAAGTTGCGCCTTCAACTTAGCATTTTCCTCAACAAGATGCATATGCTCACAACACGGGTTAGTAGCATTTGCATTATCAATTAAAACCATATGAGGAAAAGTTGCTTTCTCCTTAGTTAGCTTCACTTGGAGTTAATCATGAGACTCCTTGAGACTAGCGTGAATACCCTTCAAGGCCTTGTGGGCCTTGTCAAGTATATCAAACTCCTCTTTGAGTCTAGCAAGATCAACCCCGAGTTTGGCCTTCTCGGAATTTAGCACAGGAGACACAACGAGGGCATGATCATAATCTTTCTCTAACTTAGCATGATCAACGTTTTGTGACTCCTCAAGAGCCAATCGAAGACCACGCTCTTCCTCAAGAGCATTGGAAAGATCCGAAATCTCATCGGCATAGTCACGACTATGCCCTTCCATCTTCGAGATGGTGTCTTCGTGAGCCTCGATCATGTCATTGGCCTCACCAAGTTGTTCCAAGAGAGCAACAAAGTGCTTCTTGGATTTTCCTTAGAGTTTGCCCATAAAGGCCTCAAACTCGTTAGCCTCCACATTAGCTCCCTCAACTTCATTAATGCTATCCGATGGGGAAGGATGATTAATGATGGTAGTTTTGATGTTGGAGGTTACCTTGTTGGTGGCTTTAACCATGAGGCACTTGGCGTTGATGCTCTCGTTGGGTGAGTCGAAGAGAGACACTCGTGACGTTGTTGCAATGGCAACGGAGGCCATGGCAACCGACTCATCATCTTCATCATCGTCATCATCCTCATTGTACTCTTCTTGCACAACCAAGGCCTTGGGAGGAGTCTTCTTGGTGAAGTTGTTCTTGTTGGGGAACGACTTGTCCTTGTCCTTTCGGATGAGTTTGCCACCATTGTCTTCCCTATTCTCATACGGGCATTACGCAACGAAATGACTCACGTTGCCGCAATTGTAGCAATTCCTTACACGTTGCTTGCCCCTTGTGCCACTCGAGTTGTTTTTGCTAAAGTTGGGCCTCGAGTTTTTCTTGCTCCAAAATTGCCTTGAAGCAAGTGCCATGTGTTCATGATATGCATACTTTGTATCTTCGGGGTTGCTCTCCTCTTCTTCCTCTTCTTCTTCCACGGTGAGCTTGGCCTTCAATGCAAGGTTAGGCTTCTTTGCCCGTTGAGAACGGAGCACCGCATTGTCGGAGGTCTTGTCCAAAATGTTCATGGCCACAAACTCATCCAACACTTCACTTGAGGTCAAAGTGTGGAAGTCGGTCTTTGGCGAATGAGGAGGACATGGCCTTGTGGTAGGGCATCATTGCCTTGAGGAATTTGCGCTTGATCCAATTGTCATCTGTGTCCTTGCTCCCGTGATCTCATAGTGAGACCGCGAGTTTGGTGACTCTCCGATAAAGCTCACGAGGTTCTTCATCTTCCTTCATTGCAAACTCATCGGCCTCATCTTGTACCAGTTCATAGTTGGAGCGTTGAATGCTTGCGCTTCCTCGGTAGAGAGACACGACACAATGCCATGCATCTTTGGCCAAGGCGAAGGGACGAAGATGAGGTAGGTCTCCGGGTGGAATTGCATCTTGAATGATGAAGAGAGCATTCTCATTGAATTGATTGTCCGCGGCTTCTCGAGGAGTGAAGTTGCTTGGATCATGTGGGTAGAAACCTTCTTCAATGATTCTCCAAAGGTTAGTGTTCACATGATTTAAATGACGTTTACAGCGGTAAACCCAAGAATCAAAATCCTCATTTTTCACAATCTTAGGAGGAGGACCGGCATGATTCAAATGAGTAGAAGGAACCGGTCCACCATAAACAAGTGGTGGTTCCACATGGGCAAAGATGCCGGTGCCATTCTTGCCACTAGAAGAAGGAGCCTTTTCACTACTAGCTTCCCCCTTGTCGGGGATAGCATCCGACACCTTGTTGGCGGGATCCCCCACTTTCAACGGTGCGGTGGATAGTTTGAGCCCCCCAAGAAATTTAGTAAACATGCTTTCAACTTCGGTCGTCATGGAGGTTTTCAATGTCTCCAAGGCTACATTGAACTCCTCACGAGAGACCGAAGTTCCCCCATCGCCCGTAGACGAGATAGGATTCACACCGGAGTGTTCCTCCGCTCCGTCTACAGTATCAACCATACTCTTCGGACGGTAAAGTCCTTAATAAAGAGACGAGGCTCTGATACCAATTGAAAGGATCGATATGGTTGACTAGAGGGGGGTGAATAGGCAACTAACAATTTTTAGCTTTTCTTTAACAATTTAAACTTTGCATCAAAGTAGGTTGTCTAGATATGCAACTAGGTGAGCAAACTATATGATGCAACAAGGATAGGAACACAAGCAAGCAAGAGATATGAAACAAGTAAGCTTGCTTAAATAGAGGCACGAGATAACCAAGAGTGCAGACGGTGGAGACGAGGATGTGTTCCCGAAGTTCCTTCCCTTTGAGGGGAAGTACGTCTCCGTTGGAGCGGTGTGGAGGCACAATGCTCCCCAAGAAGCCACTAGGGCCACCGTATTCTCCTCACGCCCTCACACAATGCGAGATGTCGTGATTCCACTATTGGTGCCCTTGAAGGCGGCGACCGAACCTTTACAAACAAGGTTGGGGCTCTCTCCACAACTTAATTGGAGGCTCCCAACAAGAACCACGAAGCTTCACCACAATGGAATATGGCTCCGAGGTGACCTCAACCGTCTAGGGTGCTCAAACACCCAAGAGTAACAAAATCCACACAAGAAAGTATGGGGGAAGCAAATATCCTTTGGTGGAAGTGTAGATCTAGGTCTCCTCCTTCAATCCCTAGCAAATCAACAAGTTTGAGTGGCTAGAGAGAGAGATCGGGCAAGAGAGCTTGAGGGGCATTAATGGTGGAGGGAGAGAGGTCAAAGGTGGGAGTGGTAGGTGGGAGAAGCTCCCTTAAATAGTCACCCCACATTTCCAACCGTTACTGCGTTTTTGCACTGCAGCGGTACAACCGGTCCTTGTCCCGGTACAACCGGGACTCGCGGTGTAACAGCAGAAACCTACCAAGCAGTACAACCGGACAGGCGGGCGGTAGTACCGGCTAAGAAAAATAACCGGACTAACCGCGTGGCTACCGCACAACCACCGCATCAAAACAGGAGCTTGACTGGTACTTGGGCGGTGCCTGGCTAGAACAACCGCATGGCCTTCAGCTCTTGGGCTGCTAAGTTCTGAGCGGAAGAACCGCTCGGAACACCGGTGGTACTGGTCATCGTGGAACGACCGGACCAACTGGGCCACTACCGCCCAAGAACCGCATCAAACCAGAGGCGAGAGCGGTACTTGAGAGGTATATGGACGGAACCACCGCCCCAGCTGTTGCAGAGCATGGTGGCGGTACCACCGCCCGGAGGCAGCGGTACAACTGCTCGAGCAAAAGTTGGTGAGCGACAAGACCCAGCGGTACAACTGCTCCAGAGAGCGGTACAACCGCTGGGCAGAAACAGTGAGCAGGAAAGAGGGGAAGAGGCAAGGAAAACTTCTCTCTCACATACACACCTGAGGAAGGCAAAGAGAGGGTGACAAGAGTGTACGTGAACTGATTCCCCCAGAGCTTCCTAATGAGGATTCCCTCTTGATAGTACGGGTACTCTACGACCAAAGAAAATAAAAGCGTAGAGGACACGTCTTCGATCTTTTCCTTCAGAGGCAATAGCAATCCGATGTAAGCCTAAGCATCGAGAACCTGAAACATATAGCACACAATTAGACCACAAAAGGTTGTCATCATCATCCAAAACATAAAGTAGGGAAATGCCCTTTCAGCTTATAGAGAGAATTTTAATCCTAGGCCATATCCTAGTAATCCTTCTAATAATTATGGGAATTCCTACAACAACTCTTATGGAAACTATAATAAGATGCCCTCTGATTTTGAATCTAATATTAAAGAATTTATTTCTTCGCAAAAGAATTTTAACGCTATGATTGAAGAAAAATTGCTTAAGATTGATGATTTGGCTAGGAACGTTGATAGAATTGCTCTTGATGTTGATGCTTTGAAACTTAGATCTATTCCACCTAAGCATGATATCAATGAGTCTCTTAAAGCCATGAGAATTTCAATTGATGAGTGTAAAGAAAGAACCGCTAGGATGCGTGCTTCCAAAGATGCCTTTATTAAAGCGTGTTCTTCCAATTCCTGTGAAAGTAATGATGAATATCTAAAAGTTATTGATGTGTCTCCCATTAAATCTTTATTTTGCAATATGAATCTTGATGAAACTAAATATGATCTTCCTTTACCTAGAAGGCGTTCTAAAAATTCAGAGTATTTAGATCTTAATGATGAAATTGATGAAACTGGGATTGAAAGAAATAAAAATCTAGATGCTGCTAAACCCACTATATTGGATTTAAAGGAATTTAATTATGAAAGTTGCTCTTTGATTGATTGTATTTCCTTGTTGCAATCCATGCTAAATTCTCCACATGCTTATAGTCGAAATAAAGCCTGCACCGAACATATTGTTGATGCCTTGATGCAATCTTATGAAGAAAAACTGGAGTTGAAAGTTTCTATCCCCGAGAAACTTTATGATGAGTGGGAACCAACTATTAAAATTAAAATTAAAGATCATGAGTTTTATGCTTTATGTGATTTGGGTGCTAGTGTCTCTACTATTCCCAAGACTTTGTGTGATTTACTAGATTTCCGTAATTTTGATGATTGCTCTCTAAACTTGCATCTTGCGGATTCCACTATTAAGAAACCTATGGGAAGAATTCATAATGTTCTTATTGTTGCACATAGGAATTATGTGCCCGTAGATTTCATTGTTCTTGATATAGATTGCAATCCTTCTTGCCCTATTATTCTTGGTAGACCTTTCCTTAGAATGGTTGGTGCAATTATTGATATGAAGGAAGGGAATATTAGATTTCAATTTACATTAAAAAGGGCATGGAACACTTTCCAAGAAAGAAAATAAAATTACCATACGAAACTATCATGAGAGCCACTTATGGATTGCCTACCAAAGATGGCAATACCTAGATCTATCCTTGCTTGTTATGCCTAGCAAGGGGCGTTAAACGATAGTGCTTGTTGGGAGGCAACCCAATTTTATTTTTATTCCTTGCTATTTTCTCCTGTTTAGTAATAAATAAATTATCTAGCCTCTGTTTAGGTTGTGTTTTTTGTGTTTAATTAGTGTTTGTGCCAAGTAGAACCGTTGGGAAGACTTGGGGAAAGTCTTGTTGAACTTTCTGTAAAAAAGCAGAAACTTTAGCGCTCACGAGAACTGCTGCCATTTTTATTTGAAGAGTGATATTTAGTTAATTCTTTTTGCAGATGATTAAAAGATAAATTCCTCACGTCAAGCAATTTATTTTAGAATTTTTGGGGTTCCAGATCTTGCGCTAGCTACATATTACTACAGACTGTTCTGTTTTTGACAGATTCTGTTTTTCGTGTGTTGTTTGCTTATTTTGATGAATCTATGGCTAGTAAAATAGTTTATAATCCATAGAGAAGTTGGAATACAGTAGGTTTAACACCAATATAAATAAATAATGAGTTCATTACAGTACCTTGAAGTGGTCTTTTGTTTTCTTTCGCTAACGGAGCTCACGAATTTTCTATTTTGAGTTTTGTGTTGTGAAGTTTTCAAGTTTTGGGTGAATTCTTTTGATGGATCATGGAACAGGGAGTGGCAAGAGCCTAAGCTTGGGGATGCCCATGGCACCCCCAAGATAATCCAAGGACACCAAAAAGTTAAAGCTTGGGGATGCCCCGGAAGGCATCCCCTCTTTTCGTCCACTTCCATCGGTAATTTACTTGGAGCTATATTTTTATTCACCAACATGATATGTGTTTTGCTTGGAGCGTCTTGTATTATTTGTGTCTTTGTTTGCTAGTATACCACAATCATCCATGCTGTACACACCTTTTGAGAGAGCCATACATGAATTAAAATTTGATAGAATACTCTATGTGCTTCACTTATATCTTTTGAGCTAGATAATTTTGCTCTATGTGCTTCACTTATATCTTTTGAGCTAGATAATTTTGCTCTATGTGCTTCACTTATATCCTTTGAGCTAGATAATTTTGCTCTATGTGCTTCACTTATATCCTTTGAGCTAGATAATTTTGCTCTGTGTGCTTCACTTAGATCTTTTAGAGCACGGTGGTGAATTTGTTTTAAAGAAACTATTGATCTCTCATGCTTCACTTAAATTAATTTGAGAGTCTCTTAATAGCATGGTAATTTTCTTAATAATAATATGCTTGGTATTCTAGATTTGTGAAACTTTCTTTTGAGTGTGTTGAATACTAAGAAAAGATTGAAGCACGATAATTGTTTTGAGATATGGAGGTGATAATATTAAAGTCATGCTAGTTGAGTAGTTGTGAATTTAAAGAATACTTGTGTTGAAGCTTGAGATTCCCGTAGCATGCACGTATGGTGAACCGTTATGTAATGAAGTCGGAGCATGATTTATTTATTGATTGTCTTCCTTATGAGTGGCGGTCGGGGACGAGCGATGGTCTTTTCCTACCAATCTATCCCCCTAGGAGCATGCGCGTAATACTTTGCTTTGATAACTTCTAAATTTTTGCAATAAGTATATGAGTTCTTTATGACTAATGTTGAGTCCATGGATTATACGCACTCCCACCCTTCCACCCTTGCTAGCCTCTCTAATACCGTGCAACTTTCACTGATATCATACACCTACCATATACCTTCCTCAAAACAGCCACCATACCTACCCATTATGGCATTTCCATAGCCATTCTGAGATATATTGCCATGCAACTTTCCACCATCTAGTTCATCATGACACATCCATCATTTTCATATTGCTTAGCATGATCATGTAGTTGGCAAAGCCACTGTTCATAATTCTTTCATACTTGTCACTCATGATTCATTGCATATCCCGGTACACCGCCGGAGGCATTCATATAGAGTCATACTTTGTTTTAGTATCGAGTTGTAATCATTGAGTTGTAAATAAATAGAAGTGTGATGATCATCATTCAATAGAGCATTGTCCAAAAAAAGGCCAAAAAAGAAGGCCCAAAAATAAATAAATAAATAAATAAGGGGCAATGCTACTATCCTTTTTTCCACACTTGTGCTTCAAAGTAGCACCATGATATAGCAAGTCTCATATATTATGCTTCAAAGTAGCACCATGTTCTTCATATAGAGAGTCTCATATGTTGTCACTTTCATATACTAGTGGGAATTTTACGTTATAGAACTTGGCTTGTATATTCCAATGATGGGCTTCCTCAAATTGCCCTAGGTCTTCGTGAGCAAGCAAGTTGGATGCACACCCACTAGTTTCTTTTGTTGAGCTTTCATACATTTATAGCTCTAGTGCATCCGTTGCATGGCAATCCCTACTCACTCACATTGATATCTATTGATGGACATCTCCATAGCCCATTGACACGACTAGTTGATGTGAGACTATCTTCTCCCTTTTTGTCTTCTCCACAACCACCATTCTATTCCACCTATAGTGCTATATCCATGGCTCACGCTCATGTATTGCGTGAAGATTGAAAAAGTTTTGAAAAAGTTAGAGTATGAAACAATTGCTTGGCTTGTCATTGGGGTTGTGCATGATTTAAATACTTTGTGTGGGGAAGATGGAGCATAGCTAGACTATATGATTTTGTAGGGATAACTTTCTTTGGCCATGTTATTTTGAGAAGACATAATTACTTTGTTAGTATGCTTGAAGTATTATTATTTTCTATGTCAATATAAACTTTTGTCTTGAATCTTTCTAATCTGAATATTCATACCACAATTAAGAAGATTTGCATTGAAATTATGCCAAGTAGCACTCCGCATCAAAAATTCTCTTTTTATCATTTACCTATTCGAGGACGGGCAGGAATTAAGCTTGGGGATGCCTGATACGTCTCCAACGTATCTATAATTTTTGATTGCTCCATGCTATATTATCTACTGTTTTGGACTATATTGGGCTTTATTTTCCACTTTTATATTATTTTTGGGACTAACCTATTAACCAGAGGCCCAGCCTAGAATTACTGTTTTTTTGCCTATTTCAGTGTTTCGGATGAACAGAATATCAAACGGAGTCCAAACGGAATAAAATCTTTGGAAATGTGATCTTCTCACCGAACGTGATCCAGGAGACTTGGACCCTACTGCAAGGGATCAAAGAGGTGGTCACGAGGGTGGGGGGCACCCCCCCTAGGGCGCGCCCCCTGCCTCGTGGGCCCCTCGGTGCTCCACCGACATACTCCTTCCTCCTATATATACACACGTACCCCCAAACGATCAGAATAGGAGCCAAAAACCTAATTTCACCGCCGCAACTTTCTGTATCGACGAGATCCCATCTTGGGGCCTATTCCGGAGCTCTGCCGGAAGAGGGTTGTCATCACGGAGGGCTTCTACATCATCCTAGCCCCTCCGATGAAGTGTGAGTAGTTTACCTCATACCTTCGGGTCCATAGTTAGTAGCTAGATGGCTTCTTCTCTCTCTTTGAATCTCAATACAAAGTTCTCCCCCTCTCTTGTGGAGATCTATTCGATGTAATCTTATTTTTGCGGTGTGTTTGTTGAGCTCGATGAATTGTGGGTTTATGATCAAGTCTATCTATGAATAATATTTGTCTTCTCTGTATTCTTTTATGCATGATTGGTTATCTTTGCAAGTCTCTTCGAATTATCCGTTTGGTTTGGCCAACTAGATTGGTAGTTCTTGCCATGGGAGAAGTGCTTAGCTTTGGGTTCGATCTTGCAGTGTCCTTACCCAGTGACAGAAGGGGCAGCAAGGCACGTATTGTATCGTTGCCATCGAGGATAACAAGATGGGGTTTATCTTATATTGCATGAATTTATCTCTCTACATCATGTCATCTTGCTTAAAGTGTTACTCTGTTTTTAACTTAATACTCTAGATGCATGCTGGATAGCGGTCGATGAGTGGAGTAATAGTAGTAGATGCAGAATCGTTTCGATCTACTTGTCACGGACGTGATGCCTATATACATGATCATGCCTAGATATTCCCATAATTATGCACAATTCTATCAATTGCTCAACAGTAATTTGTTCACCCACCGTAGAATACTTATGCTCTTGAGAGAAGCCACTAGTGAAACCTATGGCCCCCGGGTCTATTCTCATCATATCAATCTCCATCACTTTTATATTTTTTTGCTATTTACTTTGCTTTTACTTTTTACTTTGCATCTTTATATCAAAAATACCAAAAATATTATATCTATCAGATCTCACTCTCGTAAGTGACTGTGAAGGGCTTGACAATCCCTAATCGTGTTGGTTGCGAGTAGCTATCGCTTTGTGCAGGTACGAGGGACTTGAGCATGGGCTCCTACTGGATTGATACCTTGGTTCTCAAAAACTGAGGGAAATACTTACGCTACTCTGCTGCATCATCCCTTCCTCTTCGGGGAAAACCAACGCAAGCTCAAGACGTAGCAAGAAGGATTTCTGGCGCCGTTGTCGGGGAGCCTACGCAAAAAGTCAATATACCAAGTACCCATCACAATCCCTATCTCTCGCATTACATTATTTGCCATTTGCCTCTCGTTTTCCTTTCCCCCCAATTCACCCTTGCCGTTTTATTCGCCCTCTCTCTCTCTATCCTCCCTCTATGTTTGCCTATTTTGTCCGCTTGCTTTTTGTTTGCTCGTGTGTTAGATTGCTTGTTTGTCGCAATGGCTCAAGATATTACCAAACTTTGTGATTTCACCAATACCAATAATAATGATTTCCTTAGCACTCCGATTGCTCCTCTTACCGATGCTGAATCTTGTGAAATAAATACTGCTTTGTTGAATCTTATTATGAAATATCAATTTGCCGGCCTTCCTAGCGAAGATGCCGCTACTCATCTGAATAGCTTCGTTGATTTATGTGATATGCAAAAGGAAAAAGATGTCAATAATGATGTCGTTAAATTGAAGCTATTTCCTTTTTCGCTTAGAGATCGTGCTAAAACTTGGTTTTCATCTTTGCCTAAGAATAGTATTGATTCATGGAACAAATGCAAAGATGCTTTTATCTCTAAGTATTTTCCTCCCGCTAAGATCATCTCTCTTAGAAACGATATTATGAACTTTAAACAACTTGACCATGAACATGTTGGACAAGCTTGGAAGAGAATGAAATTAATGATACATAATTGCTATGAATAAAAATAAACTAGTTTTTACTAAAAATAAACTAGTTCAACTAGTTATATTAATTTTCTTACTAATTCTATTAAACACTTACTAAAAACAGTAAAAAAACTAGTTAGATGAACTCTAAAATTTAACCCTAACCGATGAACTCTAAAATTTAATGAAACCTAACTAATTTGATGAACTCTAAAATTTAATGAACCCTAACTAATTGGATGAACTCCAAAATTTAACCCTAACTAATTTGATGAACTCTAGAATTTAACCCTAACTAATTCGATGAACTCTAAAACTAATTCTATTTAACAATTACTGCCATAATTAGCATCTAATTTGATGAACCCTAACTAATTAGATGAACTCTGAAATTTAACCCTAAGAACCCTAGCTAGGTAGAGG